>NC_081554.1:124115570-124235950 GCF_963082655.1 Stomoxys calcitrans
AGACGAATATTTCGAGTAGTTACAAACAGAATGACGAAATTAGTATACCCCCATCTTATGGTGGAGGGTATAAAAAGGATATAAGAAAAGATTTGCTCTGCTATTAGAGCGATATCAAGATATGGTCCGGTTTGGACCACAATTAAATTATATGTTGGAGACCTGTGTAAAATGTCAGCCAATTCGAATAAGAATTGCGCCCTTTGTGGGCTCAAGAAGTAAAATAGAGAGATCGATTTATATGGGAGCTGTATCGGGCTATGGACCGATTCAGACCACAATAAACACGTATGTTGATGGTCATGAAAGAATCCGTCGTACAAAATTTCAGGCAAATCGGATAACAATTGCGACCTCTAGAGGCTCAAGAAGTCAAGATCCCAGATCGGTTTATATGGCAGCTATATCAGGTTATGAACCGATTTGAACCATATTTGGCACAGTTGTTGGACATCATAACAAAATACTACGTGCCAAAACTCATTCAAATCGGATAGGAATTGCGCCCTCTAGAGGCTCAAGAAGTCAAGACCCAAGATCGGTTTATATGGCAGCTATATCAGGTTATGGAACGATTTGAACCATACTTGGCACAGTTGTTGGATATAATAACAAAACACGTAGTGCAAAATTTCATCCCAATCGGATGAGAATTGCGCACTCTAGAGGCTCAAGAAGTCAAGACCCAAGATCGATTTATATGGCAGCTATATCAAGTTATGGACCGATTTGAACCATACTTGGCACAGTTGTTGGATATAATAACAAAACACGTCGTGCAAAATTTCATCCCAATCGGATGAGAATTGCGCACTCTAGAGGCTCAAGAATTCAAGACCCAAGATCGGTTTATATGGCAGCTATATCAGGTTATGGACCGATTTCAACCATACTTGGCACAGTTGTTGGATGTCTTAACAAAACACTTGGTGCAAAATTTCATCCCAATCGGATAAAAATTGCGCCCTCTAGAGGCTCAAGAAGTCAAGATCCAAGATCGGTTTATATGGCAGCTATATCAGGTTATGGACCGATTTGAACCATACTTGGCACAGTTGTTGGATGTCATAACAAAACACGTCGTGCAAAATTTCATCCCAATCGGATAAGAATTGCGCACTCTAGAGGCTCAAGAAGTCAAGACCCAAGATCGGTTTATATGGCAGCTATATCAAAACATGGACCGATATGGCCCATTTACAATACCAACCGACCTACACTAATAAGAAGTATTTGTGCAAAATTTCAAGCGCCTAGCTTTACTCCTTCGGAAGTTAGCGTGCTTTCGACAGACAGACGGACGGACGGACGGACGGACGGACAGACGGACGGACATGGCTAGATCGACATAAAATTTCACGACGATCAAGAATATATATACTTTATGGGGTCTCAGACGAATATTTCGAGTAGTTACAAACAGAATGACGAAATTAGTATACCCCCCATCTTATGGTGGAGGGTATAAAAATATTACGATGAGTCTTACACTTATAATGACGAAATTTGGCTTGGATATGCATAAACTTTGGTTATTTGTGGCTACAAGAGTAAATCAAAGAGCAATGAATCGTAAAATTGGAAACAGTTCTAACCAGCAACATAGCAGCAACATTAGCTCTGTGCAGCTTTTTTCGACTATTCGACTTTTTAATCATTGAAAGTCGACTCCGACTTTCGACTTTTTTACGCAAAAAGTCGGCTAATCGATTAGTCGAAAGTCGACATTGGGATCCCTAGGGCGCCCTTTATGATTCTTCTATCATCAAAAGCTTACAAAGGTAATTGATAAATCACTTATAAGATTTAAATTTAAAAATATTCCACAATTTTGTCTGCCTGATTTACAAATATTGCTTTTTTAAAACCTATAAATATTAAATACCAATTTTTTTAAGGCTTTCAAATGGTGTTCAGAGGTTACTTCAATGCGTCATGAAGCAGGCCCCATTTATGTTCTCTTCCGTGACTATGGTTATTTATTGGGAGTGGCATTGTCCTGTCCAATGCTTCAAAGGTAAGTTCATACCTATTAAAAAAAACGGCAATTGTTTTATTTTACATGTATTAAAATTTTTATAGTTACAAGAACGGCAATAATAATAATATCTACAAACGTCTTCCCGCCACTCTGCTTTTGATATTTCTTAATTTTACGGCCCTTCAGAATACACCAAAACATATGGGACGTTGGGTCTTTCTGATTTATGAACTCGTTCGCAATTGTGTGCAATCTTACACACTTCTATCGATATTTCCCAAAATTTGTAAGTGAATCTTCTGTTAAATAAATAAAACACACATGAGCAAAACCTTTACAAAGTTTTTTGAGCAAAATTAAACACAATAAGGAAAGACACAGTCGCAGCCGGTTGTACGTACCGGATTGACCCGATGGAGTTCTTCATCGTCAATGGCTGCCACAACAATGTACAATATACTGCTACAACAACAACAAAACAAATTTGTCCAAGTGGACTGATGAAGTGATGTTATATTAAACCTTGTTTAGCGAAATTTTCGGTAGCAAACACATGATGGCAAAAGGCTACGCATTTATCAAAATTAAGAGTTATTTTGTAGTAATACGAATACGATGGGACCGTGCAATAGCGTTGGCAGCGGTGGCGTTCGCAGATCTGGCAACGGTGGCGTTCGCAGATCTTCAAAAGATTTACCATCAAAAAAAGACCGGTGTAGAGGGTCGCTGGCAGCCCCAGCACAAGGTGCCGATGCCGATGCCAAAACGAGGTGTTTCTTTACTGGACCGAGTGATTTTGGCCTTGTGGTTGTGTTCGGTCTTCCGTGAGGGTAGCCGTGTTTATTGTGAGTCCGTTCTTAGGTCCAGAACTGTTTGAGGTTCAACTGGCAGTAGTCTTTTAAGGCTAAATGTCCGACCGGAGACTTTAATATGGTACCACGGGTGTCAGGAGCACCTTGAACTTCTGTTACAGTCTGACAATGGTGAGGCCCCAGTGGGGAGAATCGGCAGAACGCAAACACGGTGTGGAGTTGTGTTTTCAAACGGGTGCCGTGACCTACAGATCGGAAGGAGTTTTAGGTAATGCTCCGCTTCTAATCTAGGAGAGGAACACGTCCAAATACGTGGGATCAAATTGGTACTCATCTTAAGGTAACTGTGCGTGGTGGCGTTGGTAGACGCATTGTATTCACCCTTGGGTCTCGCAGGCTTAGGTGATGGCAGCATCTGCGTTAAACTCGACATTCGTGTCTGCTAGCGGATGTCAGAGCGTCTGGGTAGATAGTGGGTAGAGTGCTGCGATAAAGTGAATTTTTTTTGTAGTTGAGACAGCTAAGATGAAGGAGTGTTTGGTTCTGGGGAGGAAGTTTCTAAGGGTGATGGTGAAGAAGAAGTCAGGGAAGTCAGGGAGAAGGGAGTTCGGATGGTGCGATGAGTACCAACTCGTCGGTGCTCCGAGCTGGGAGTAGTGGTTTGCGTAGGAAGCGCCTAAAGTTGGGGTCTCCCGGTGTGGCTGTGGTCAGGAATATATACGGATTTTAGTCGACCATGCATGACTTAGCATGTATACCCAAAGTGGTATAGGGTACCAAAAGGTCGGCTGTGCCCAACTTTAGCCCGCCTTTACTTGTTTAAGTATACTCACGATTCTTAGGAAGATTGATGAAGTTGATCCTGATATAAGAATAGACTGCATATGGAAAAAATTTACTTATAGTTTATTTAAAATAATAGAAATAAATAAATAATATTTGTTTATTTTGTTTTTCACTTGACCTGGCTATGAGTCATCAATAACAGAGAAAATGAGTTCAATATATAGAATAATAAACATTTCAATAAATTAATTATAATTGCATTAAATTCAAAAAATTGATTTGTTTTTATGAAAAATCATAGATTTTGAAAAAGACATATTGTTTAAACTATAAATTTGACTAAATAGTTTATTTTACAACAACATTCACATAAATACATATAAAATCAATTATATACATACATATGAACAATTATTTTTTTATAATAATTTTCTCGCTTTTTAGATAGTTGTTTTTAATATTGAAATGCCTGAAAACAGTATTGTGGATATTTTCTAAGATAAATTTTAAAAATTAATAAAAAAATATTCACATTGAAATGAGAGTGTGTGGATGGTGATTGCGCTGTAGTTGAACTGGGTTCAACGCAATATATCTTAACCGAAATTTTCGAAATGATGTATAAAATATGGAAGTTTTCTGGTTTTATTGACTTCATCACATGCTGACATAACACTTTTGGTTAATGGCCGAGGGCCACAAGAGAATACACCTATTTTGGAAACCTAGGAAAGGAAAGTTTTTTAAATTATTCATTTGTTCGAAATTTACAATGCACACATACAGGTAGGAAAAAATACTTACATAGGAATGTTTCTTTTGAACAAATTTTAAGAAACTGGACATATCGGGACGTCCAAAATGATTAACAGCCTTAAGACCCGTGAATATTGAAGTTTTGGAGAGACGTTGGAAATGATTTTCGCAAATATACTAGAATAGAAAAAGCGAATCAATGAGATTGTGTAAATGAAAATAATGTGTATCTTAAGTATATTGATTAAGGTTAGATTAGGTTTAAGTGACAGTCTGCAATCACACTCACTCAGACATTTTCGTCTATTGTGATACCACAGGGACAAGAAAGGAAGAAGCCTTCTAGTTTTTACCGATGACAACCCAACATCTTGCGAATGCTCACATCAGCTAATGCAGGCAAGTCCTGAAGAAAACCTAAAGTGAATTTCCCTTCACTTACCATTGCTGAATGTTTTATAGTCTTCTCTTCCTAGACGTCCTCACAGATGCTGCGAAGGCATTACTTGCAACCTTCAGTTATCAGCGTGTTTTCCCACAGTGACCTGACGAATACAATGGCCGAGACGCTTGTTCTAACCAATGACGGTAAAGTGGAAGACCTCTTCAAGTCTAGATTGGTTGGGTCCCATCTGGATGCCTTCCCTCCCTTTTAGATCGAGGTAAGGCGCCTATCGCTTTAGCGATTTGGGTCTGCTGATTCCCCAACCCCTCCGCTGCTATAAATCTTTAGCTTTAACTTGTTGAGGTCTACGAGGCAGCAAGAGTTTAATACAAATATTGCATGTCTTCAAATGCGATTAGCGTTTTTCAATCTACCATTCTTCCTGTGATCGAAGGATTGGGATTGCAGTTCCTTAGTCTTCAAAGTATGGATTCAGAATCTGAAGGATTCTTGGCATCCATGCTTGTGGCATTGGTCGAGAAGGAATATCTTCCTTCTTGATAAAATCCAGAGCTGGGCCTGGCCCGATCTTAACAATAATTTTTAGTGCGAAACGATACATGTCAGTTGAAAGTTGATCCCTGAATGCAGTTAGTTTGAATCGGCCCCGATGCAGACTGGAATCGGGCCGTATAACCGTCAATTTATTTTTCATCCAGAGAGTGAGTTGAATGCCTTACAACTGTCCTTAACCTGTCTTTGAACACTTTTAGAGTACCTGATGTCGGGAAAATGATCAGAGTGATCCCGTACAGACAGACCCTTCTCTTACTAGTAGCCAAGACGCTTGAGGACTACTCTTCGCGAGCCTCGTTGTAGAATTTCCGTTCGCCGAAGATCAGCATGGATTTCTATGCTATGCTATGAAGACTGCATAGGACAACAACTGCTTTGCATGCCATCATCGCACACATTTGCCGTGGCTTCAATCAGCCCAGACCATATGATAGGAAGGTCCTCGTGGCACTGGACTATAGAAGGCATTCGACACGGTCAGTCATGTCAAACCATTTGAGGACATCGCCAACATGTTCCTCCAGCCAGGCCTGAACGCTGGGTCGCAAATTATCTGTGTGGTCGAAATACCGTAGATTGAAGGTCGAGTTTAACTTCAACCTATCCTCTCTTCTACCCCCTCCGGGCGGCATTGAGATCGTATCATATGCAGACGATTGCACGATCATAGCATCAGGCCCCAACCCATTGCTGGCATCTGCGATAGGTTAAACGTCCACCTCAACTAACTTGCCGCTTATTTCGCTGCAAGAAATTTGATGATATCTGCCACCAAACCTTCAGCCACATTGTACACTACACATACGCGAGAGTTGAATAACGAGCTGTATGTGAAAGTCGATAGAGCAACGATTCCGAACATTAAGTGTCCCAAATAATTGTTGTCACATTTGACAGCTCTTACACATGTTCCCCAAATGCCACAACAATTTGCGATAAGGTCAAAAGTATAAACAAGGTCCTCAAGTTACCACCTCCGTCAGGACATAAGGATCCCACCCGTGCGAAGACATAACTACATGCTGTCTAAGCAATACCATCCGGGCTGTTATGGCAGGGACCATGCAGATCATCATCTTGTGAATGTATCTACCGGCTAGAAGTCTTAAGGTGGATCTACATGATCTAGAGCAAGAGGTTCAGGGTTACACCTTTAGATCAAGCGGCAGATCAAGCGGGTCTAGACAACATTCATGCAAACACGATAGCAGATGCGATGAATAGCTAATAGGTGAATGTGGACCTTGGAAAAGGACCGCTTCCCATTGCACCTGAAGAAATTGTACTCCCCCGGCAAAGCAGAAACAACAACAAAAACAACAACAGCTATCATAGCTATACAAAAATTCTTGCGTAAATAACTATTTATTTCGAGGTGCAGAGATTTTCTTTCGGAGAGAAATAACAAAACTTCCGCTCCACTTAACGGTTCCGAAATAGAAGACTCAAATTAACAACTCGATTAATCGAACTACAAATTATCTGGTTTGTTTTTGCTTCCACATACTTTTTTGCCCCTTCATAACGAATAAAGTGCTGAAATTCCATCACTCTTCATCGTGAGGCCAATGAAATAAAAGCAACGAAGTTTTTAATCACAGGGTATTCATTTTTACTCTTTGCTTCTTTTAAGGATTTTTTCAAATATTAATTCAATACGATTACTTACCAACATTGTTGTTCTCAAATCGAATTTATGGAAAAATTGTGTTATGAATATGTGAATCTCCAAGACATTTGTAACATCCTTCTTTTCGACATCTCGCAGCACATCAATAAACCACTCAAAGTGTTTGTGAGAGGGACAAATCCAGAGGAAATACACTTTTTTGCAAGCCACTCCAGAGTAGCGATTTGTACTTGTGCCGAAAACCAAATCATTTAGAATTGAGGCGTAAGGGGTAACACCAATACCGCCGCCAACCATTACTGCTACCTCGAATTTATACCAATCTTGATTGCCACCACCGAAGGGACCCTCGATGCGAATTTTAGGCTGATCCTCTGCATTGTAATTGCATGGATCAAAATAGTTACGAAGCTTCCACGTCCAAGGACCTTGGGCCTTAATATGACAGCTTAGAAAATTCTCGTGTGGGGCCGAAGTCAAGGTAAAACTATGCATTTCGTGTGGACGAAAAGCTGTACACGATAGTCGCACCCATTGACCTGAGAGATATTTCAGATTTGGTGGACGATAAAATTTGATTTTAATAACATCTGAGGGCAACAGTTCCGTTTCTATGACATCAAGGGCCATGTATTTGGTGCGTAGTGAGACTATTTTATCCAAAGTGTAAACAATTCCAGGTCCCAGGAAAAACATCCAAAATCTCGGAGGACCCGTTAGCCGCGCCAAACCATGAATAAGACTCAGCAGATATAGGCCTATGTAAAGGGTGTGCATATTCCAAAAGAATTTGTAGGCTTTTTTGCGTATGGTTGGATGGGCAAACACAAATATAATGCACATTATAATGAAAAGCATTACACCGGTGGTACCTGCAACGATTGACACTCAATGTGAGAAACAGTGGGTTTGTAATATTAGTATTAGTACCTGTTACAGTTTGGAATAGCCAAAAGGTTATGTCTGGTTTATAGTCCGAAGCAAAGTGAACCTCTCTTGTTAAACATTTGAGATTTTCGTGAGATTGCGTTGAGACGTGATAGAAATTCACAATGTGACCCACAGTGTGCAGTACCGAAAAGAAAAGGGCAGTACAGGCAGCAATCTTGTGAAATTGAATGTGTGAGTCCAACGGTATATATTGTTGTATAGGAAATTCTTTAAGTTTTGTGATGAGATTTCTAAAATTAGGAAACGAAAATCATATTATAAATAACAGATTAAATGGTGGAACACTCTACCATGGATTGCATTTGTCAAGGAGATCAAAAAGTACAAACAGGAGATCGGTTAATCTAAACGTGGGCGAATTTGGCCCATATACAATCCCCAACGACCTTAATCGATAAGAAGTTTCCGTGCAAACGTTCAGAAAAATACGTTATTCGTTTACTCACCCGTTCAAGGCAATGACATCAAATAAACACCACTACTGTGGAACAGGGTATTATGAATTAGTGAATTTGTTTGTAACACCCAAAAGGAAGAGAAATAGACCCATTGATAAGTATACCGATCAACTCAGAATTACTTTCGGATTCGATTTAGCTATGTCCATCTGTCTGTCTATGTTAATTTGTGTGTAAAGTACAAGTCGCAATTTTCAAGCGATTGTCTTCAGATTTGGCACAAACATTTGCTTGGGCTTAGAGACAAAGTCTACTGAAATTGGAAAAAATCGGTTCAGATTGGGATATAGCTCCCATATATATGTTCGTCCAATTTGGACTAACATTGCAATTATATCGTCATTTTTGAACCGATTCTCACGAAATGTTGCACAAGGCAATCTCTTATCTCGACAGTCTCGACACTATTGGTGAATTTCATTGAAATCGGTTCAGTTTAAGCTATAGCTCCCTCATATATTGTCAACCGATTTTCACTTTTAGATCCTTTGTCTGTGAATTTCTTACCAGATTTTCTCTTACTTTTTCTCAATGTATTTTTCATGATTTTTGCTATGTGTGCGTATATTGGTTGAAATCGGTTCAGATTTAGATATAGCTCCCATATATTTTCTCGTTCTATTTTGAATGATACTCAATAATTTTGTAATTTGTTACCTATCCGCACAAAATTTGGCACGAAGGCTTGTCTTATTCTCCTAAAAATTTTGAGATTTCTGAAATCCTTTTCAATGTCTTGTTGCATTTGATGGTTTCTATAAAAAAATTAAATTTATGGCAATAATCCTACTTCTTTTGGCAGCAGGTCCTATTTTATGCCAAAATCTAGTTTGCTTCGCTAAATGGTAATACTTTTGTTTTTGGGGCTTAGGAAATAAAAACAAATATTTTTTTTTTAAATTTTTAAAATTCCAAATATTTGAAAAAATTTCTACGTTAATATAAATTCTCTAAATTATGAATATTACTAGCATATGTCCGGTCGCTTCGCTGCCTCCGATGGTACACCCAATATCAAGGGCAATTTTAATAGTTTTAGCCTTATCCATAAAGAAAGAACATTTTGAAAGTTTCAGCGCCTAAATTTACGAATTTAAAAAAACTCTAGTCGGCCAATAAGTACTGTCAAGGTGTAATTGTCTCGCAATTTGAGATCTTTAGCTCAATCCGTAAATAAGGTACCATTTTGTACGTTTTAGTACCTAAATATACACATTTCAAAACAACTTCTAGCCATCCGTTACATACTGCTAAGATGTACCTGTACCCCTAATTTCGCAGATGTAGCTCAGTCTGCATATAGTAGAGGCAAATCCACTGAAACAGCCCTTCACGACCTAGTCGGCTATATAGAGGGTCCTCTCGCTGCCAAGGAATATACAATAGTAGCATTTCTTGACTTTGAAGGTGCTTTCAATAATGTAAACCCGACGTCAATCATGAAAGAGTTGGAGTCCCTAGATATCAATTCTATCGTAATAAAGTTTATGAATAACTTACTTACTAAAAGATTCATTACGGCAGGCTTGGGATCTGAGGATCTAAAATGATGAGCCAGCAGAAGAACTCCTCAAGGAGGTGTACTGTCTCCTCTACTTTGGAATATAGCCATTAAGAATATTATTGTCTCTGGAGGAAAAAGGCGTAAAAGTGGTCGCGTATGCTGATGACGTGGCAATTGCGGTTAAGGAAAAGTTTCTCAGCATTCTAGGAGATATACTTCAGGAAGCTCTACATGCAACAGCAAAGTGGGCTACAGAAAGTGGTCTAGGTATAAATCCGTGCAAGACAGAAGTAGTTCTTTTCAGGAGGAGATACAAGTTGCCTACAGTGGACCCTGTCACCTTGGGTGTAGAGAATGTTCTATTTACAGAAAGTGCAAAATACCTGGATGATTGGACAGGAAATTGAAATCCAACATTTTGGAAAGGGTAAGAAAGGCCACTCTTGCCCTATACACCTGCAAGGGAGCCCTTGGCAAAAGTTGGGGGTTTAGACCGCGTGTCATGCATTGGGTATATACTGCAGTTGTCAGACTTGTAATGCTATATAGTGTTGTGGTCTGGTGGACGGCGCTTCAAAATTGAACCTACTGCTCAATACTTAAACGGATCCAAAGGATGGCTTGTTTGTGCATCACAGCCGCACCGAGGATGACACCATCTGATGCACTGAACTCTTATGCCTCTGGACATTGTGGCTACCCAAATTGCAGCGACCACTGCCGTGAGGTTAAGGCAGCTTTCTCATTTGTCATGTGGCGGCTACGGACACTGTGTTATCCTTGATACTGCCCGATGTTCCAGGCAGTGTGGATAACACCCTACCTGAGCCGTTTTTTTGATAAAAATTACCGTACCACTATTCCGGATAGAACCGATTGGAACTAAGATATCCCTGGTAACAGAAGTTACATAGACTTCTATACGGATGGTTTCAAACTAAACGACCAGGTGGGCTTTGGGGTGTACTCTAAAGATCTAGAACTGGTCATATCGAAGAGTTTACCCGACCACTGCAGTGTGTATCAAGCAGAGATCCTTGCAATTAAGGAATTGGTGGAATGGCTAAGATATAATGTCATTACGACAATTGGCATGAATATTTTCTCAGACAGCCAGGCAGCCATTAAATCCCTGGAGAATGTATTAATGAACACAAAAACCGCCCTGGACTGTCGCAGATCTCTCAACGAGATGGCTGAACAGTTCAAAATTCACCTGTTCTGGGTGTCGGGCCACAGAGATATCCGAGGGAATTGTAAAGCGGACGTGCTTGCGAGACTAGAAACTACCTTACACACTCCAGGGTCACTGGAATCTGTGGGTATGCCTCTAGCGACATGTAAGCTAAGTTTTCCGGACCAGGCCCGAAGGACAATGAATGATAGATGGTCACAAAGAGGGGGCTGTGAGCATTCCAAAACTATGTGGCCTAATCTAGACTTGAAGAGGTCTACTGCTACAGATTCTTTGGAAAATTTATATATTATATCGGGCCCGAGCCCCAACCCGAAAATTAATTTATCTAAAAACAAGTAAAAGCGTGCTTAGTTCGGCCGGGCCGAATCTTATATACCCTCCACCATGGATCGCATTTATCGAGTTCTTTTCCCGGCATCTCTTCTTAGGCAAAAAAGGATATAAGAAAAGATTTGCTCTGCTATTAGAGCGATATCAAGATATGATCCGGTTTGGACCACAAGTAAATTATATGTTGGAGACCTGTGAAAAATGTCAGCCAATTCGAAGAATTGCGCCCTCTTGGGGCTCAAGAAGTAAAATAGAGAGATCGATTTACATGGGAGCTATATCGGGCTATAGACCGATTCAGACCATATTAAACACGTATGTTGATGGTCATGAGAGGATAATAATTGCGACCTCTAGAGGCTCAAGAAGTCAAGATCTCAGATCGGTTTATATGGCAGCTATATCAGGTTATGAACCGATTTGAACCTTATTTGCCACAGTTGTTGAAAATAAGAATAAAATACGTCATGCAAAATTTCAGCCAAATCGGATATCATAACAAAACACGTCGTGCAAAATTTCATTCCAATCGGATAAGAATTGCGCACTCTAGAAGCTCAGGAAGTCAAGACCCAAGATCGGTTTATATGACAGCTATATCAGGTTATGAACCGATATGAATCATACTTGGCACAGTTGTTGGATATCATAACAAAACACGTCGTGCAAAATTTCATTCCAATTGGATAAGTATTGCGAGGCTCAAGAAGTCAAGACCCAAGATCGGTTTATATGACAGCTATATCGAAACGTGGACCGATATGGCCCATTTACAATACCAACGGACCTACACTAATAAGTATTTGTGCAAAATTTCAAGCGGCTAGCTTTACTCCTTCGGAAGTTAGCGTGCTTTCGACAGACAGACGGACGGACATGGCTAGATCGACATAAAATGTCGCGACGATCAAGAATATATATACTTTATGGTGTCTCAAACGAATATTTCAAGTAGTTACAAACAGAATGACGAAATTAGTATACCCCCCATCCTATGGTAGAGGGTATAGAAATTTAATTTACTTTCCTTCTTTAATGACAAAATTTCAAATTTATTACATTCTATAAAGCCAAAATTTAGCCCAGGCCAAGGCCGCCTCGAAATTATTTTTCTTAGCGTCAAAATTGTAACGGAACTAATTTTAAAATCAAAACTAACGAAATTTTTTGTAAACAAATTGTAATGAAATTGTTTCTTAGGATATTTCATAACAATTTTTTCGAAAGAAAATTATAATTAAATTTTTTCTTAAACAAAATTTTCACAAACTTTTTCTAAATATACAATTATAATAAAATTTATTCTAAAGATTAAATTTTAGTGAATTTTTTCTAAAAAGTGAATTGTAGTGAAAAATTACTAAGGATAAACTTTAGACCAGTTTTGGGCATATCTTGTGATTTTTTAAAGCCAAAATTTCAATAAAATTTTTTGTCTGCCCATTGCATTTTGCAACACAAAATTAAAATCTTTTTATTTACCATTTCTATTCTAAATAGAAACAAAAACAAAACTCTTTGGTCAATTCTGGACACGATTCCAATGTAACAAAATTCTTTCGTATTTCTTTCCATGTAAAGGTAAAACTTTAAAGCATTTTTTTCTAAAGACAACATTTTAATGAACCTTTTCCTAAGGACTAACCGCTGTGTTCACAAATCTTTACGTAGATTTGAAATAGGTTAATTTATATTTTTATTTCAATGAAATTTCCTGCAGACAAAATTTTGATACATTTCTTTCAAATTGTCAATAACATTTTTTCTAAAGACAAAATATTCAATGAAATATTGCCTTAAGACAAAATTTTGCTCTGGCCTGGGCCCCTCGAAATTATGTTTTCTAAAAAACATAATGAAATTTTCTTTAAACACCGAATTGTAATGTAATATTTTCAAAAGATAATATTTTGGAGATTGTTTTAAACAAAAAATTATTAAAATTTTCTTCCGAATGGATCTTCCAAAATCTTCACTGAATTTTACCCCAAAATTTATCAATAAAATTTTTTCCGGAAAACAAACTTTTAAAAAATTTCTCAAAGACGTAATTCTATATGAATTTTATCGTAATCCTAGTTTTATTATTTTAATCTGTATTAATAATTATTAGTTGAGGAAAAAAATCAAATAAATTTTAAAACCCAAAATAAAATTAACTAATAAATTCGTTAAAAATTTATCAAAATTTTAGTCAGGTGTAACCGGTGCATGAAGTGGGTACATTTTCGATCTTGTTCTGGCCTCACTACACTACGGGAGTATAATCATACTGGTTATGTCGCAAGGTGCTGTGCGAACATAGCCAGCAGTGGGTCACAAGCGTCGGCGTCTTCGCATTCTGCGTCCTCGTCGTCGGACTATGTGACTCCCCTGACCTCTCCTGTGCGGCAATTTACGCAACGGCAGCATCGCAGCCCAAATATTGCCAGGCCAGTGCCGGGAAGTGTATCGTTTTTGCAGTTAAACTGCAACGGACTCCGTGGCAAGATCGATGAGATTGTGGACTTCATGAGTCGGAAGAGCATATTAGTCGCAGTGATCCAGGAGACAAAGCTGACCAACACCTGCAGCTTGCACAGTTGTCACGGATACAATGTGCTACGTAAGGATCGTTCAAGGAATGGAGGTGGGGGATTGGCCTTCGTGATACACCATTCCGTGCATTATAGATCTATCTCGCCTGCGCATGGCGCTAGTGACCCCTACATGGAGTGTATAGGGATAGCAGTCATGTCCGGTACTGCCGAGATAGAGCTATACAACGTGTACATACCGCCGGTTGATAGCTGTGTCCCGATTAATGGCCAAGCCTACAACCACGACATAAGAGGGTTACTATCTGGCCATAATCGTCTGGTTCTAGGGGACTTTAATGCGCATCACACTTCATGGCATTCTCCCCTAGGTAATGACCAGAGTGGCATAGCTTTGGCAGAGCAGATTGAAAGCTCCACGTTTTGCACGGTGAATAAGGATGCCCCCACTAGGATTACGAGGAAGTGCAATAGCTCGCCAGACATCTCCATTGCATCCCCTGATCTGCTGAGTGACGTATCCTGGCAATCCGTCATCTCTTTGGGGTCAGACCACCTCCCCTTAATTCTCACCATCAACCGACCACCGACTTCATAACCTCTGAGCACCGGACGTTTATCAATCATAAGAAGGCCGATTGGGATGGCTTCAGAGAGTATACCAATCGCCGCTACAGTGAACTGCCACCCCCTTCTGATGTGCTAGTGACCGAGAGAATATTCCGAGACATCATTAACGCAGCAGCCGCTCGCTTTATACCAGCCGGTCGGATAACCCACGTGCGGCCCAATTTCCCGGCGCAAGCAGTGGTACTCGCAGACGAGTGTGATGGGATTCGTGGTTTGAACCCCACTAACCCCAGAATCAGCGAGCTGAATCTGAAAATAAATTAACATAAGCGGAATTTGTGGCTGGAACACTCTCGAACCCCGGTAGACGGGATGACAGCACCTCAGTCACTTTTAGCGAAATAACCGTGACTGATCCAAAGAGATGCGCCAGCAATACCTTTTGGGCTGTTATCGCAGATACCATCCAAATCATCATCTTGTGAATAGATATCCACCGCCCAGAAGACTTAAGATGATCTAAAGCGTGAGGTTCAGCGCTACAAGAGAGAACCTCTAGATCAAGCGGCATATCAAGCAGCTCTAAACAGCATTCATGCAGACACGGTAGCAGATGCGGTAAATAGCTACCGAGTGAATGTAGTCCTTGGAGAACGACCGCCTCCCATTGCAAATCAAAAAATTGACCTCCCCCGGCAAACCAGTGTAGTTCTGCCTCAATTACGTTCCGGCAGATGCAGCCGCCTCAACTCCTACAGAACAAGAATTGTTGCCGACGTGCAAGATGTATGTCCCGATTATAACCAGGGACCGCACGATACACGTCACCTGTTTAACTGCCGGGCCAGACCCATTCCACTCAGACCCATATCCCTATGGACGCACCCCATCTTAGTCGCAGAGTTCCTGGATCTTGACACTCAACAGAATCAAGCAGACGAAAGACAGAACACAATAAACTGCTACAACAACAACTACCACTATCTAAGAGGTTTGGTCGAAAACAGTTCAGATTTGGATACAGCTACCATATATATGTTCGTCAGATTTTGGGTAATTTGCAATTTGTTATTACAGTTTGAACATATTTGCTCGAAACTTGATAGGGACTGTTTAATAACCCATCTGAAAACATCCGCCGAGGTCCATCAAAATTGGTTCAGAATAAGATACAGCTCCCACTTTGTACTTATGGTGTATAAAATGCCTCCAGTATACCAAAAAAATTGGGTCCTTTCAAAGAGTATACTCTTGTTTCTCACCTGGCCATTGTAAGTAGAAGCAGTGAATAGCAGAACGATAATGAGGCAGCAGAACCACGGGTAATGGCTATACCAACACCCATTATATGTCTTAGGTCAGTGTGTTCAGCCATAAAGGAGTAATCTGAAAACAAAAGACTTTAACATCATAGAGCCAATAAGCTAATCGTGTAACTTACGTATGAATCGTTCTACAAACAACACAATTGTAATGACATAAAAGAGGAATAAATAGAAAATATTCTGACGATTCTCTTCCAGAAACGTTATGTAGCTATCCCATTTCTCTTGCATCCAATGGCGTGGTCTCTCCTGCATGGGCTCGATATTGAAGGATGTCATGCGTGCCACATTTGTTGATGTATCCAAAAAGTTTTGCTTAGCACCTTTACAATCAAGACCAATGGCCACAAAGTCTCCCTTATACTCTTTCATCATTAGCTTAAAGTCCTGATAGGTGAGATGATTTTTGTGTTCCAGTCCAACATCCTGGAACATGCCATCGATTAATTCCGTCACTTGGTCATCGCCTAGACTGGTGGTTCTCGCAATTTCCACCAAGGAACGCATCATTTCACTTAATTCGCCCTTATCTATGACGCCATTGCGATCATTGTCGCACATGTCGAAAATAATGCGCAACTTATCGTCCGTCTTGCCGCGCGAGAAAAGAACCACAGTCTCCAAAAACTCCTGGAAACTAATGCGACCATCTTGATCCTTATCGACGATATTGAACATTTTTCGCACAAACATGTCATTGGGCTTCATGCCCAATGCGGCAGCAAACTCTGCTTTCGAGAGTGAGGTACGCATGACAGTCATCACTTCGCCATCGGTGGAAGCATCCGATCTTCGCCGCCTTTCTCCGGGTCTCAAGCCGAAAGTCAAAGCATAAGCTTCGCGAAAGAAGTATTCCAGTCGCTTTTGTCTACGCTCACGCGTTTCGGCACTGGCCAACATTATATCGCGATTAACCTCCATGAGGGTCATTTCCTTTTTATGTAAAATCAAAAAGTCTTCCAACTTCTTGACGAACTTTCGTCGGGCTCCATAGGATTCCAGTTCCAAAACCAAATCGTGGTCATTGGGAACTCTTAGGAGTATATAGGGCTTCTTTTTGATGTGATTATGGGCTGATTCTTCCACAGTGACCACGTCGACCGATTTCAAGCTGAAGGTTCGCAGTTTTTCTCCTTTGCGGTCGACAGTGTAAATGGCAGCCTCGGGCCCAAATTTCACCGTCACCAAACGCTTATGGTTGGCATGCAACCACTCGCGAGCCAACATCTTGTCCACTGAACCCTTGTGCTGTGGAGCCCTTAAGGCTTCTTGGCGTATCTTTAACTTTCTTCTCTTGCTGTTCTGTAGCTTGACAACACAGTAACCTGCTCCGGCACAAAGAATCGGCACAAATCCCAGAAAAACACACACATAGATAAACATTAGTTCAGAGCCTGAAAAGTAGTCGAATCCCTCCAAATAGGTGCAAGGCTCAAGTTCAGTGGCATTCAGCTGCATGGGCTGAGGGCAAGGATCTCCTTCGTGCCAGGTGAAAACATCTCTCTGTATGTCATCAACTCCAATGTCTGTGCTGTTTACAATGATGTCGTACATGGTGATCTTACGGATCTCCTCGATTTCTTCTTTAGTAAATATTCCATTGCGGTCGTTCTCAAACCAGAAACGATCGGAATCACGCAAGCGTTCAAATTGCTCCTTGATAACGGCAGTGAATAGTTCACCTGGCTGTCCATAGGACTCCAACATGCCACCCACATACACATCAACATCGTCCAGTTGATTGTTGTAGGCTGATATAAGCATTTCCAACAGTTCCGGCTGTTTGGCAAAGAGTTCGGGGTTGATATCGGTCCATGTGGCTCGTTTGGGCAGGCCAAAGGCTTCGCGGGCACTGTTATAGTCTGGCAGGCCATTATCACGTCCTCGCATTATGTTGAGAGCTCCCAAATCACGCCGTGTAAATTCCATGGGACCGAAAAGTTTATCGCGCACATCAGAGCACAGGACCGGATCTTCACGTTCGGATATTTGCGAGGACAGACCCATTAAGATCTCCTCGACGCTGGTGTCGGTAAAAAAATCCTGGAAGAAGATTTTCATAAGAATCGCACAGACTACATGAAATCTAACACTAACTCTACTTACACTGGAATCCCACCAAGTTGAACACAAACGTATGGCTGGATATCCCATTGGGGTTTTTTTGTAATTGCAAGTGGAGTCGCGCCTATAAATACCGGGTGGTATCATAGTGTGGCCAAATCGAAAAGCGGCAGCTTGAAAAATATGACCTATTCCAGGGTGAATATCCCGATTGTAGCCCTCGTAGGGTCGCAGTTCTGAGGCCAAAAAGGCTGGCAAATATTCATAAAGGATGACATTTTGTAAACTGGCAATGACGGTCCGACGGGCTCTTTGGAAGATCTCCTCATCAGACCAATCAGAATGGGCGCGTTTAATCCGTTGCGCCAAGGTGTTGTGCCAGCGCACAAAGAGAATGGCAAAAGCAAGAACAGCAGGATTTTGATTGGTACGTGGATCACCCAACACTGAAAGAACAAAAATGAAATGGATTTGATGCCGATTTATCTCCTCGCAATTTACTTACAAAACAAACGCTCTGGACTCAACATTTTCATCACACTGGGTACTGGATTATTAAACAAAGGTACTCGCATGGTATTCCTCACTGGCAGTTTGCCACTTTTGTCTGTCAATAGGGTGCCGTTGTGAAAGGAACGCATCGCATTTAGCCATGCCTCTGAGGTACTATATATGAAACTGCCGTCTATCCAGGCAGTCATTTGATTTATTTGCTCTCTTGGAGCATTTGGACTTTGACCTGTACTGCGATCATAGGCCGCCCTATGGAATGGTATATACTTATCGCCCCGACATTCCTTGTCGTACATTTCATCGCATTTTTCAATTTCAATGCGATGCATTTCAATGGGACATCCCGATTCGGAGGCCATAACAATTTCATTTGCCACCACTTGACCGAAAAACGCCAGCAAGGCGGTGCGATTGAACTTGGAGCCCAGGCCATCACGCCCACGCATAAATAGACGACTTAAGCGGCGCGTAGAGGGCCGATTTGAACCGGCCATAGCATATACGCCATCTGAATATGATGGAGGTGCTTTACGCACCAAGTGGCTATCTGAAAATAAGCGAGAAAAGAAAAGTATTATGCATTTTAATTTCTTTTTATTACTTGTCTTAAGGACTGTTAAAATATAAAAACACCAACTTAATCACTACAATCTAATGCTGAAAGAAAAAAAATGGGGATTGAACCCTGATTCAACCAATTTTGTTCTAAAGAGCAGCTCTCTAGTGGACAGTGCCTCAGTGTGTCGTCAAACTAACGATAACAAAATCACATATCAAAAGAACTTAATTCTGGAAATACACTAAGACGTATCTTCTGTCGTCCAATTTTGGGCCAAGAGTCCGGCGGGCAGTCTTTTGAGAGCTCTAGCCCCATCATTTAGTACCCAGACTTTCTAAAATGTCTTTAATTAACTCATTTTAAGATCGCGTTATTAGACCTGTCTGTAAAATTTTACTGCTCTAAATCATTTCGTAAAGAAAGTACCAAATACAGACCAACTTCTATATAACGTAGCAGTTGGCGACCGACGAAATACTACCTTATGGGGAAACTGACCAAAATTAGCTTTCATTTGACCTAAGTGCAAAAAGAAGAACAGTGGGTTTCTGCTTAGTCTTCCCAATACCGTAAAAAAACTCGTGTTAAAGACACTACCTGTTCGATGTATTCCAATTGGATTCACATTGAGGGTTGCAATTTTCGGGTTTTTCGGTTTTGATTCGGGCATTTGTTCGAATTTTTTTTTTTTTGTATTTTGCTTTGTTTCTTTGCAACCGAAAGTTGGAATAAAAGGAAAAACGAAGTATCGTAAGCAATTCAAACATGTTGTGTTTTTAACTTTTGTCACTGGTCATTCCGAATTTTGCTCTATTGCCAACTCTTCTCCTTTTTCACCCTCTTTGGGATAGAATCGAATAATAGTAAACAAATAAAAACGCTCTAAGTTCGGCCGAATCTTATATACTTCCCACCATGGATCGCATTTGTTAATTTTTTTGAAATTGACCGTACTGGTCATGGCTGTTAGAAGTCATAGAAAAATACCATCCCCAAAAATTTCAGGCAAATCGAGTACCATTGCGCCCTCAAGGTGCTCAGAAAGTGAAATTGGGAGACCGGTTTATAGGGCAGATATATCAGGTTGTGAACCGATTAAGTTCATACATGGCGCAGTTGTTGGAAGCCATACCAAAACGACTCGTGCAACATTTCATCCAAAGTGGATACGAATTGCGCCCTCTATCTGCTCTAGAAGTCGAATCGGTTTATATTACAGCTTTATCAGGTTATGGACTGATTAGGATCATACTTGACACAGTTATTGGAAGTCATACCAAACGATGTGTGCAAAATTTCAGCCAAATCGGAAAAAATTGCGCCCTCTAGAAGCTTAAGAAGTTTTAACGGGACATCGGTTTATATAGCAGCTGTATCAGGTTATGATCCGATTTGAACCATACTTTGTTGGACGTCATACTAAAACACCACGTGCAAAACTTCAGCCAAATCGGATAAGAATTGAGCCCTTTAGAAGCTTAAGAAGCCAAGATCCATGATCGGTTTATATGGCAGCTATATCAAAACCTTGAGTGATTTTGGCTATTTACAATCCTCACTCTGCTCCTTCCATATAACAGGGGGCCACTACTGCCCGAAAATCTTCCTTCTTCTAATAAGCATCCTCCCCTTAAAGCCCCTTAAATAAAGGGTGATTTTTTTGAGGTTAGGATTTTCATGCATTAGTATTTGACAGATCACGTGGGATTTCAGACATGGTGTCAAAGAGAAAGATGCTCAGTATGCTTTGACATTTCATCATGAATAGACTTACTAACGAGCAACGCTTGCAAATCATTTTCAGTGAATGGGCCCTAGAAAAGTTGGCAGAAAATCCGCTTTTTTATCGACAAATTTTGTTCAGCGATGAGGCTCATTTCTGGTTGAATGGCTACGTAAATAAGCAAAATTGCCGCATTTGGAGTGAAGAGCAACCAGAAGCCGTTCAAGAACTGCCCATGCATCCCGAAAAATGCACTGTTTGGTGTGGTTTGTACGCTGGTGGAATCATTGGACCGTATTTTTTCAAAGATGCTGTTGGACGCAACGTTACGGTGAATGAACACATTTCGAACCGAAAACTGATTTTGGTAATAAAATTCAATGATTTGCAAGCGTTGCTCGTTAGTAAGTCTATTCATGATGAAATGTCAAAGCATACTGAGCATCTTTCTCTTTGACACCATGTCTGAAATCCCACGTGATCTGTCAAATACTAATGCATGAAAATCCTAACCTCAAAAAAATCACCCTTTACAAAAGTAGTATGATTGGGGTAATATTGGTAATATTGGATGGTATTCAAGTGCAGAGCAAATCTTTGAACTCCAAATTCGGAAGAACATATTAAGACAATATTAGACTCAAATTAAAGGTCATTGACAGTGGAATAGGTTAGGTTGGGTTTAAGTTGCAGTCTGCCATCAGACTCACCTAGACGTTTTTGTCCATTGTGACCACACAGGAATAGAAGAAGGAAGATGCCTTCTAGTTCCTACCATTGAACCACCCAGATCGGATTAAAAAGTCCAACTACTTGCGAATGTTCATATCAGCTAAATCAAACAGGTTCTCAAGAAATGAGAACCTGTTTAAGTTTAGATTCCACCTAAGGTGGAACTCCTTCTGACTGCCAGTGCGAGACCCACACACAGAACGTGTTCTATAGTCTCTTCTTCTTCGATGTCCTCACAGCTTCTGCAAAAGTCGTTATGTTTAGTCTGTCATGACGGACACAATGACTGAGACGTCTGTTGTATCAAGTGACAGCAAAGCGGTAGAGCTTTTTAAGTTTAGATTAGGATACATCATTTTGGAATGTTCACAAGCCACCCTTTGTAACCATCTTCCATTCGTTGCCCTAAGGACCTGATCCTGAAGACTTAGCTTAAATGTCTCTAGATTTCAGTTTCCCCTGGAGTGTGTAAGATAATTCCTAGTCTCGCAATCTCATCTGCTCTACAATTCCTTGAGTTACATCTGTAGCCCGGCATCCAGAACTGGTGAATTTAAATTCTCGTTGAGAGATCTGCGACAATCAAGGATTTAATGGTTGCCAGGCTGTCTGAGAAGATATTCATGCCAATAGTCCATATGACATTATATCTAAGCCATTCTACTACTTCTTTAATTGCAAGGTTCTCTGCTTGATACACACTCTAGTGGTCGGATAAGCTTCTCGATATGAATACACCTAAAGCCCACTTGGTTGTCTAGTTTGGAACTATCCGTATAGAAGTCTTTGTGTCTTCTTTTACTAGGGCTATTGTAGTTCCAATGGGTTCTATCAGGAATAGTGGGACAGTGTATCTTATCAAAAAGCCGCTCAAGAAATTTGTAATTAACATTACCTAGAACATCGGGCGTATATCAAGAATAACGCAGTGTCCGCAACCGCCGCATGACCAAAGGGAAAGCTTCCTGAGCCTTAATTTGGTTGGCCAAAAAGTCCAGAGCCATTAGGTGTAGCATTAAATTCAGTGCATCGGATGGTGTCGTCCTCCGTGCAGCTGTAATGCACAAGCAATCTATCATTTGAATCCGGCTGAGTATTGAACAATAGGTGGACTTTTGAAGAGCCGTCCACCAGACCGCAACAACATATAGCATTATAGGTCTAACAACTGTAGTATATATCCAGTGTATGACACGCTGTTTAAATCCGCAACTTTTGCCAATGGTTCTCTTGCAGGTTTAGGGGCAAGAGTTGCCTTCCTTGCCCTTTCCAAAATATTGGATTTGAAGTTCAATTTTCTGTCCAGCAAAACACCCAGGTACTTTGCGCTTTCTGTAAATGGAACATTTTCTCCACCCAAGGACACAGGTTCCACTGTAGGCAACTTGTATCTCATGCTGAAAAGAACTAATGCTGTCTTGAACGGATTTACGCCTAGGCCAATTTCGGTAGCCCACTTTGCTGTTGCACGTAGAGCTTCCTGAAGTATATCTCTTAGAGTGCTGAGAAACTTTACCCTAACCGCAATTGCCACGTCATCTGCATATGCGACTACTTTTACACCCCCTTTCTTCCCCTATTTTGTTAATGGCTATATTTTATAGTAGAGGAGAGAGTACACCTCCTTGAGGTGTTCCTCGGCTGACCCATCTTTTTACATTCACAGATCCCAAGCCTGCAGTAATGCATCTTTTGGTAAGTTATTAATAAACTTTCTTGCGGTAGAGGTGATGCCTAGAAACTCGAACTCAGTGCATCCCCCAGGTATGTATGACATGCTGATACAAGCATAGTATATCTCCCTAAGCCAAGAAACCAGTCTATCAGACACAGCTTGTAATTCAACTGGTGAATAGGAACCAGATATTAATTTTAGACATGAACCGCCCAAACCAGAAAAATCCAAAACTGAAATGAAGGTCAACCGATACAATATGGCAGTTAATGAAAGGTCTTTGAAAGTAGAGAACGAATATAAGGGAATAAATGTCTGACATCCTCCAAATATCCCCCAAACGCTAATATGGAACGACCGGAATAATCTAGGACTTAAATAAAAGGACTTTGGAAGTAATATGCGAATCTGATATTCGCACTGAAAAAAAGGTGGCCCAAAATTTAAGATTTTTGAGATTCTTGAGAATTTAGCAATGGAAACGAGCCAAAGAACCAAAACTTTAAAATAAAGATACTTTCTTTAAATTTAAATTTCTATGTACTAAAGAACTCAACCATCCGTTTCAAATTTTTCACCAAAGGGAATTCCTCCTTAAAAAGTAGGAAAATTGATCGTCATTGAATGAAGTTTGCTAATCTTTGGCTCGAATCTTTAAAACGAGGACAACAACTTTTTCTGTGCGAATTTGGGAACAAGTATCTTGGAACTCAAATTAATGTTGATTTCGACTGTTTACGAAATGTAGCATTTTTCGACATATCGCATTTAAATCAAAATTTGGTGTTCGTTTGCCAAAAAAAATGTAACCCCACCACCGGGTTTAGTTTACGTTTGTAATGGTGTTGCCTATAGAGAATGCAAAAATGTTGCATTTCCTGCACCGTGCCAAGTCTACGGTGTATAATGCATCAATTTAACCTTCGCAAGTCCAAAACCCATACGGATGGAATCTTTGATTTTCACACATCAATAACTCAACGAATCACGAAAATCACTTTGAAATCAGTGGCTAAATTTGTTTTCTCTACAAGAAATTAATACTCAAACGCTAACCTTGATTTCTCGTAATTATTATTTTTAATTTTTATACGTCGAAGTACAAAACCCATTCGTGGGTGCGATCCTAATTTTATCCATAAAAGAATACATTCAATTTTACTTTCACTTAAAAAAACCTTCTGGAGGGGGGAGGTGATTGGAGGGGATGTTGTTTTTTGCTGTCGTCTTCAGTTTTTATTTCCACAAGTATGAAATTTTGGGATATACATGGCAGTTACTTCCAAATTATATAGCTTTGGACCACGACGTACATAAAAACCTTTTGACCTGCGAATGTTAAAGCATCATTAGGCACATTCGTGGACGCCAATATTAAGATAAACTGTGCGTAACTTCCCTCGTAAAACGGCTGGTTGCCCTAATAAAACCAAATTTTTGTATTTTGTCCGCGTCCTTTGTGGTACAGGGTATTATAACTTAGTGCATTTGTTTGTAACACACAGAAGGAAGAGAGATAGACCCATTGATAAGTATACAGATAGACTCAGAATCACTTTCTGATTCGATTTAGATATGTCCGTCTGTCTGTCCATGCTAATTTGTGTACAAAGTACAGGTCACAATTTACTTTGTGTGCCTGGTATGGCGGTCAATGAATTTATTATTTTACGTTATTTTTTCCCAAAGGGGGAAAGAGTCGAGCTAATGTGACCAGGGGAATGAATATCACAACAAATGAAGGATTTTTCATTCGATCGTCTTAAATTTTGGAACAGGCATGTTTTTCGGCCTAAAGACGAAGCCAATTGAAATTGGAAACAAGTAAGAGCATGCTAAGTTCAACCGGTCCGAATCTTATATATCCTCCACCATGGATATCATTTGTGGTATCTCTTCTTTGCGCGGTATCTCTTTTTAGGCAAACAAAGAATAATGAATAAGAACGGTTATGCTATTGGAGCTATATCAAGTTATAGTTCGATTCGGACCATAACTGAAAGCTGAACATTGTAGAAGTCATTGTGTAATAGTTCAGTTCATTCGGATAATAATTTCGCCTTGTAGGGGCTCAAGAAGCAAAATCGGGAGATAGGTTTATATGGGAGCTGCATCAAGATGTAGATCGATTCAGACCATATTTCACATGTATGTTGAAGGTCAGAAAAAGCCGTTGTACACAATTTCAGGTAAATTGGATAGTAACTGCGCCCTCTAGAGGCTCATGAAGTCAAGATCCCAGATCGGTTTATATGACAGCTATATTAGGTTGTGTACAGATTTGCGCCATACTAAGAACAGTTGTTGGAAGTCATAACAAAATACCTCATGCAAAATTTCAGCCAAATTGGATGAGAATTGCGTCCTCCCACAGCTCAAGAAATTAAGATCCAAAATCGGTTTATATGGCAGCCATACCATACCATATTAACCGATTTAAACTGTACTTAGCTCAGTGGTTGGAAGTAACACCAAAACACCACGTGCAAAATTACGGTTTATATGGCAGCTATATCAAAACATGGACCGATTTGGCCCATTTACAATCCCAACCGACCTACACTAATATTAAGTATTTGTGCAAAATTTCAAGTGCCTAGCTTTACTCCTTCGAAAGTTAGCGTGCTTTCGACAGACGGACGTACATGGCTAGATCGTCATAAAATGTCACGACGATCAAGAATATATATACTTTATGGGGTCTTAGACGAATATTTCGAGTAGTTACAAACAGGATGACGAAATTAGTATAGCCCCATCCTATGGTGGAGGGTATAAAAATCGGTTCAGTTTTGGATATAGCTCCCGTATATATGTTCGTCCGATTTGCAGTAACAATGCAATAAAAATGTCATTTGTTAACCGATTCTCTCGAAATTTGGTAGGATGGATTTTCTTTTGACTCTCGACATAGAAATCGGTTCAGATTGAGACATAACTGCCATAGATGTATATCGTCCGATTTTAACTTCTTGAGTCACAGCAATCGCATTTATTGACCAACGCTTTCCTCGGCGACGTATACAATGTCTGAGAAGTTTAGTCGAAATCGGTTCAGATTTAGATATAGCTCCCAAATATGTGTTCGTCCGATTAGGAGTAATATTGAAAAAAAGCGGTAATTTGTTAACCGATTCTATCGAAATTTGACAGGAAGGATTTTTTTAGTCTCTCGACACTACTGGTGAATTTCATAAAAATCGGTTCATATTTAGATATAGCTCTCACATATATATATCGCCTGATTTTCACTCCTAGAGCCACTGCAAGCGCGTTTCTTGATCAATATTGGAAAAAGTTTCCCCGACGTCTATCACTACATCTGAGAAGTTTGCTCGAAATCGGTTCAGATTTAGATATAGCTCCCGTATATATGTTCGTCCGATTTTGGGAAGTATTGCAATAAAGTGCTCATTTGTTAACCTATTCTCTCGAAATTTGGAAGAAAGGATTTTCTTATGACTCTTAATATTTAAAATGGATTTCATGAAAACCGGTCTAGATATTGATATAGCTGTCGTACGAGTATATGGATATCTCCAAGAGCCACTGAAAGCGCATTTATTGACCCATCATGCCAAATTTTGTACAACGCTTTCCTCGTCGACTACCACAATATCTGGGAAATTTGAAAAACTTCAACAAAATATCTTATTCGAGGCGTTCGGTTGTGCATAGTGTTAGAGTTCCGGTGGCGAGTGGCCGGTTAAAATAGTGTTTTGGTAGCTGAGTATCGGGGTAAGTAGTCACACATATGTATTTTTAGGAATTTTCTTTTTTTCAGGTTTTTGATTTTGTTATTTGTTATGTTTTTATTATTTTTATTGTATATTTTTGTGATTGACCGGACTAGACTTGACGAAGCCCGCTGATGAGTCCTTCTTGGCAAGAGGCGAAAGCGCTCCGGGCAGCGAGGACAGATACTTTGACCATGACAATACGACGTTTTTTTTTGTTTTATATTGTGTTTTTATTTTGAATTTGGTAGGATTTGATTTTTATACCCTCCACCATAAGATGGGGGGTATACTAATTTCGTCATTCTGATTGTAACTACTCGAAATATTCGTCTGAGACCCCATAAAGTATATATATTCTTGATCGTCGTGAAATTTTATGTCGATCTAGCCATGTCCGTCCGTCCGTCTGTATCGGTCCATGATGATCTGAATCGGTCCATAGCCCGATACAGCTCCCATATAAATCGATCTCTCTATTATACTTCTTGAGCCCCCAAAGGGCGCAATTCTAATTCGAATTGGCTGACATTTTACACAGGTCTCCAACATTTAATAATATAATAATAGCAGAGCAAATCTTTTCTTATATCCTTTTTTGCCTAAGAAGAGATGCCGGGAGAAGAACTCGGGAAATGCGATCCATGGTGCAGGGTATGTAAGATTCGGTCCGGCCGAACTTAGCACGCTTTTACATGTTTATTTTGATTTTCTGATATATTTTTAATATTTTTTAGTTTGCTTTGTATGTTTTTGCCTTTTCGTTTTTGTTTTGTTTTTTTAGGTTTTTTAGATTTACATCGTTCAGTTTTAATTAGGTAGTATAGGAGATACTAGGAGCTATGTTTTGGGATATTTTATGATTTGAATTACGATTCAAATCCGTGACGGTCAGTTAGTAGGGTTCGAGAATCGCCACGCGGTCCTTATGACCAACTGGAGATAGTTTTTTGTGATATGACGATAGGATGGGCGGGGGAAACCGTGGATAGAGGGGTTCTAGTTTCCTGATGTAAGGTTGCTAGATCCTCTGCCCTTGACAACACAAAGACATGTTTGAACAACATTTTCTAAGTTTGTCGGGCCTATTTGGCCGAAGGGGGTTTTCTTTGAATTTTATTATTTGTTCATTTTTTTTTTAATTTTCCAGTCATGATCATCCATTTCATTTTTTATTTTTTCATCACATTATTATACTTTTTTGTTTTTTATTCGACACCCCAGACATTGGGGCTATGTCGACAACCTAGCTCTAAGGGGTGGGAAATGGGAAAGCGTCAAGGATGATCCCCTAGTTTGCTGACCCGGGAATAGGAACTTGTCACTCTCTATCTACTTTGATAGTAGAGTCACTCTACTACCTACTTTGATAGTTAAGTGCGAGTCATACTCCCAAATATTAAATAAAAGGTTGATCCTGTAAGGTCCTGTGGGACTTAAAGTTTATGTATTTTTATCTTATAAACACAGGTACGATAAATGAATAGAGTAATGTAGATCCGAGAAGGACCCATGTCTCTGGTTACCAGCTTTTAAGCTTTAGATAAATATTCAATTTTAAAACGACACTTTAGGTTGTAGTGAAGCACACCGAGTCAGCTAGTTATCATGTAAATTAATTTAAAATTAATTAAATAAACACTAATATAAACTAGCTAATTGGGATAGTCCATAGTATTATAAAACCTGTAATGTAATTATAAGATTTTTTTTGTATTTTTTTACAGGCATTAAATAAAAATAAATAAAACAAAAAGGTTCCCGCACCGTATCCCTTGTTTATCACTCGTAAAAAGGTAAGAAACTATCGATATAGCAATAATTTGTTATTAGACACTATCCGTTTTATTTGGAACTTGTGATACTTAATTTTGCGATGATTTCACCGTTTGCCTTTTATCGTTTTTATAAATAGAAATAAAATGATCAATACCAAGAGCACGTATGCAATAGAATTTTAAAAATGTGCAATCAAAGTAACAGATGCTTCAAAGACTGCATTTCGTTTTTATCATTCTTCTCTTTTATGCTAATCAAAAGAATTAATATTCTAAAAATTTATGAGATTCCCCAACATTGTGCTGCATGAGTCACATTTGAATTCTGATAATCGTGATTTCTAATCGTGCTGCTCGTGAAGATTTCATTTAACTTTAAATATGGGCTGACATGGAGATAAAATCACCCAGATATAACGTGCCAGTCAGTAACAGACTATGGTCAAAACTGTCCCAAAGTAGTTTAATCATTATACATACATAATGGTTTGGGTTGTTCCCAGCGGATGATTAATGAAAAATTTGATCAATGGATAAAATATTGTTTAAAAAAGTTGTGTATTTACTTGACAAGAATGTTACAAAATATTTATCGCTTTAAGAAGTTTTTGTTCAAGCCTCATTCGTATGCAGAGGTAGCGATTCTCGTCAAGCTTCATTTGTGAGCAAGATTGTTGTAGTCGAGGTTTGTTCATATCGAACAATTCAGGCAAACTTCATACACTCAATCACAATATTCTTCTAATTCGAGAGTATCTCCTCTGCTTAATTTATTTAGTCAACTTTTATGCTGCTTTAATAGTTTTGTAATTCTTCTATTTTAGGAAATAATTTTCCTTGCAATTTAATAAAAGAAAAAAATGTGTTACTTTAGGGGGCCTACAAAAAATCTCCACTGGCAATTCTGAAGTACTTTGCATTCCGGGTTTCCATATATAACACCAACTGATATTCCCCCTTAAATTACAAGCAGTGATTTGTTAAAGAACAGAGTCTGCTGTTTTTGCCTGTTTTTTGTTTTGCTGTTTGGAGACTTCATGTGGAACAATTTTTGTGTCATAATCTGGGGATGGGATATTTAAAGTCAGGGCGATAGTACAGGGTCATTGAGAAAGGTTTAGAGTTCTCAGGCTTTTCTTCTTTTCTTATAGAAATTATCAGAGAATGTAGGATTTGGGTATGCGATTAAATATACTAAATTCTTTGGTGTCCGAATGGGGATCCATCCCTTACCAGAATATTTATAAGCTCAAAATCTCCGGGATGGATGGGTCTATGGGGACAATATTGGGCCCAAAAGAAAAGGACCCTCACACGGATAAGTTGGTTGATCGGGAAAATATGGGGCTCCAAGGTCTTTAGGGGAAGAGTACGCATATGATATCCAAATTTGGTGACTGGGGAGTGGTCCCATCCCCAAAATCGAGAATTAGCTCAGTAGGAGCAATATGGGGTTCAAATGAAAGTTCTTTAGGTGTGGAGCATTAAGCACTACTACTCTGATGAATAATAATTTAATAAATAATGTGCGGGCCTTAGACGAGTACCGGAAGGACCAGGTCCTTAAAGACTGGATAAACCACATGCTATGGAACAGGTGAGAAAGTGGCACAGGTTAGGTCAGGTTGTAAAGAGGGCGCGGATATTAATCCGCCCCATGCCACTATGCACATACAATTAAGCCAGTAATCAGCTTGATGCGCGCTATAAATACTACTTAGTAACGTCGAAAAATAAATTCTAAAACAAAATTCTGTATTAACGCGAGGATATCGATAGTGAACATCTTTACGGACAGTAAGCTCGCAATGAGGACAACAAAACCTAGAACGGTAAGGTCACGAACAGATATAAATGGGGGCATTGTTTCGGTGCCGGGACATAGCGGAGTAAGGGGGAATGAAAGAACAGACGAATTGGCAATGAAGGCCAGAGGACTGCGTCAAAATCTTGATCAACCCAAAGCCTTTCGGGGCGACATAGTCCGAGTTAAAAGCGTGAGCAACGAACGCGCGGAATGTAACACTGTGGAACAGCGAAACGGTCGGAGGGATGATACAAATCCTATGGGGAGATCCGGATCGAGAGAAGAGTCTATTACGGAAAGAAGTAAGATAAAGGTGAGTATAGCTAAAAGCAAGTTGACGGGATATATACGACTGCGAGCTTACTTATGCAAATTCACTGAAAAAAATTTAGTCATAATATAAAAGAGTTTTTTCGTAATATTGTAGAAGCGAATTTGTCCTAAATGACAAGTAAATGCTCCAAATTTTTACGGTTTTATGTTTTGTTTTAAAAATAGGTCTTAATCATTTAGATTTATTAAGCTTAGAAATAGTATGTTTAATCTTTAAAATCTCGTCCTTGGCATAAGGATGCATAGCTTTAAGCTACATTTCGAGGCGTTATTTTACAGTATATTAACTTCAAGACAAAGAAATTACCTTTAAATGGAACGAGACACCACGAGTTTGATTAAAAGTCAAAAATAGCATTGATATTAGTAAGAAATTTGTGCAACTTAATTTTTAAGATTTAAAAAAACTCCACAAAAGTCAAGTTTTTTATATTTAATTTTAAGTATTATCTTTATCAAAGATTTAGATAGACTTTTTGCGATAGTTCAATTCCATTCAAATTTGCATTAAAAAGGTTCTAAAAATCTCTTATTATAAAAACAAGTAAAAGCGTGCTAAGTTCGGCCGGGCCGAATCTTATATACCCTCCACCATGGATCGCATTTGTCGAGTTCTTTTCCCGGCATCTCTTCTTAGGAAAAAACAAGAAGTAAAATAGAGAGATCGATTTATGTGGGAGCTGTATCGGGCTATAGACCGATTCAGATCATAATAAACGCGTATGTTGATGATCATGAGAGGATCCGTAGTACATAATTTCAGGCAAATCTGATAATAATTGCGAACTCTAGAGGCTCAAGAAGTCAAGATCCCAGATCGGTTTATATGTCAACGATATCAGGTTATGGACCGATTTGAACCATACTTGGCACAGTTGTTGGATATCATAACAAAACACGTCGTGCAAAATTTCATTCCAATCGGATAAGAATTGCGCACTCTAGAGGCTCAAGAAATCAAGACCCAAGATCGGTTTATATGGCAGCTATATCAAAACATGGACCGATATGGCCCATTTACAATACCAACCGACCTACACTAATAAGAAGTATTTGTGCAAAATTTATAAAAAGGAAGAATTAAAAAGTTTTATGACGCCTTTGCCATTTTTTTCCAAACGTACATTTGACTCTATAAAATATCAGGTAAATTGCATCCTTGAGGTTTTCTTTTATTTCCTTCCAATGTCCATTTTACGCCGTAGAATAGCAGGTAAAAGCGTTATTTGAATTTCTTTCATCTCGCTCAAATGATTTCGATTAAGGGTTGACGACGGCATAGCATAATAAACAAAAATGTGCCATTTGGAGGCCTTTGATTGGCTAGCATGTCCTCTTATGATGCCGAGTGCATGCGTTACAATCAGAGAAAATTTAGCGGTGGTTATCTTATCACTTATACTGGCGACATTTGTGAGATTCTCTGCCATATTAAACTTCTGTACATTTTTGCTTTGCTCAGCGGTACACTTGCTTTGTTTTTAGAGTTTACATGGTTGATTAACTAAGGTAAATACCTCACAGGTGCAGGAGTGAAAAAAGTTGTTCTGATGTTCTCGCCGGGCTCTGAAACCAGACTTTTCAATATAAAAATAAAATGTTTGTTAATAATTCAGTTTTCATATTATTAACTAACAATCTATACAACAGTTCCGTATATAGCAAAGCAAAATAAATCGTTTTGGCTCAAAAATTGGCGAATGAAACTGAATTTTTAATAATTTCAAAATATAATATTAATGGAAAGAAAATTAAACGACCATTGAAAGTGCTTTCAGTGATTATTCTGATTATTTTTTTTTATCAGTTTCTCAAAAATTTATTTATTTATTTTTTTATTAATTCAATCTTTTATGTATAGAAAAATGCTAGAACTAATATTGAATGAAATAATATAAAACATTTGTCGATTATAAAACAATAGAACCTTATTGCGAAATACCTATTTGGAATACTGAAATATAATTATCAACAATAACATGTTGAATTGAAGAAATACATGTTGAATAAGAAAATTACGAAAAAAAAATTATGCTGCAACTCCTAACATATTTTATTTCAGTTTTGGCAGCAGATGTGTACGGACGCAGTACATTCTAGTGCATTTACAAGGGCATTTTTAACTTTCAACAGTAACAAATACAGACAATGAATGCTTAGTTCATAATATTAAAAAGTCGAAAAAAAAATCATTGAAGTGAAATAATATCCATTTGTGTAGGAAAAATCAACAATTCTTTCTAATAGTCTACTGTGATTTCTAAGTTAACTCAAATGAAATTTAATCAGTGATTAATAATCACAGTTTAGTTTAACTTATCCGTGAATCAATTACCTGGAATAAATAACGAAAATAAAATATTTTTATTTCAATTTATTAGCCGCGATTACATCAAATATCCGGAAATGCGAAACATAACATAGAGAAAAAGAACACAAACGAAATTTAGGGTTGTGTTAAGTAATTTTGTAAGAAACGATTAAAAATATTTAGGCATTGGTTTAAAGTTATATCTATAAATCCGATTTAAAAAAAAAACAGAAATTACTTGCTGCGCTAAGGAGATTTAGAGGACTAATAAAGCGTGCTCTTCACCGTACTCAATAGTCTTTGGGTATGTAGGGCTACTTAATCAATTTGACAAAGGTGCTGATAAAGTTACATGGCGTAACAGAAATCTCGATTCACTAACCAGTCAAAGTGTTTTGAATAATGACACACACTTGCTCAGCTTTTATAAGTTCTTTGCTATGCTATTCTTTGAATTGGAAGTATAGAAAATGATCTCGAGCTGGAAGATGTTAATATTTTAACTTATCCTTAACACATTCAGCAAGATATATTAAAATATATATGAGAGAAAAGTGAGTAGTTACACTATTATCTTCGTTTGATTAAAAAATATATATTGCTGTTTTTAATATACACTTTTTTGACAAAGAAAAATTATATACAACTGTCCAATAAAATAAAAAAATGGCGCATTAAACAAACCAGAAAATTAACTGAAATGTTGAAAAGTAATTTTTGACTAGCAATCGCAACAGCTTTATTTTTAAACTGAGTGGTTTTCGTTTAAGGTTAATGATTTCTTTTCTTTAAACATTTTATGTCCTTTTCTAAAATTTTAGCGAACTTTAATTTATTTCTTTATTTGATTGAATTAAGGGACTAAAAACGTTAATTTAAGTCTACATATCCTTGGGAAATTCAAAATAAACTTGATTTTTGTATTTATTTCTTTGTGTTAAGGATTCATGCATTTTTTATTTTAAGATGCCGTGTACTTAGTTTATATCCACACTACGTCTTTTATGCAAGGACGTAGTTATAGTTATAAGTTCCATTTCTTTGACTTGAATTTATTACCAAAATCCTAAAATTAAGGACAAAATCTTAAGATATATCTCTTTGAAATTTGGGATTGTTAGAGCAGTTATCGAGATCGTGTGCAAAATTTCAAGGCCCTTGGAGTTCCGGGCAGCTTTTGGAAAGGCTTTTAAAGTTGGTCACTTTGGCATTTTGAAAAATTGTTGGGGCTGCCAAATCTTCATTATTATCCGATTTTCAAAACTCTAAGAAAAACTTTAGTAGCCAGCCAAGGGGCACCCGGATCACCTAGGGCCTTGACATTTTACAACATCTCAGTCTTTAACTATTCCAAACTTCAAAGAGATACCTCTACACGTTCTCACACGGCATTTATTTTACTAGTTTTTGATTTTCTCCCACTGTGAGTTAGAGCATTTCCTTTGAAATTGCCCGGCTTTCGCGGCTAACAGACATCGGTACTTAGGAAGGAACACAATACCAGACATGAACCGCCTATGGGCATGGTATGGAAAAAATGGAATTTTGTATGTAGCACAAAATTTCTGACATAGATTTTCTTTTACGAGGTTCCTTTTTAGTAATTAGAGCGCTCAATAAGCCGGTTACTGGCATAGGTGTATGTCCAATGATGATTCTTATATTTATATCCTCATCTCCATGTATAATATTTTGATGAGTTCTTATTAAATAAAATCTTACATTTTAGGTGATTCGATAAAAAAAACTCACGCACAAAATGATATATTTTTTTTTTTTTGATTGGAGATTCATCTTTTTTTCAGTGTGCCTTCAAGCATTTGAAAATTCATTCTGACCTATATATAGTTCTTCAAAATTTTCAGATCAAAACAATTGACTACTGAAACAATGATCAACCCATATGTAATAAATAAATCAACAGATTTTACGCAACCTGTTCCGCGTTTCAGGCATCAGAATAAATGCAAGAAGAGCTAGAATGCCACAAGAGTCCCAGCGTTCATTGCAGATGATTGGGATTTGGGTAAACTTAACAAAAGGGAATTCACTCCTCTCGGTGAAGTGACGTCTTTCCAGCCGCCTGTTTTCTTAATCTGTGTTTAACCATGTCTGAAGGCTGTTTTCAATTCATCAAAATTGCTCATCAATTCCTACAGAAAGAAGTACTCGAAGTTTGGTGATCTAGTCAATTCAAAGAGCTCATTGCCCATGACAATGCTAAGAACGTGATTCAGCTATGGTGCTGGCAACTGATGAACTTGGGTGTGGGGTGACCTTTTTCTTCGAACAGTTGCTGCAGTCGAACTAAAACGCCTGTCTTTTTGCCGGTGTTCACGCTTGTTATATCGGGAGCAATCATCACAATTGATGCCCACAGGTTGAACTCATCTAACACATTATGGAGTCCTTCTGCGATTGCTTGAGTTTTCCCATCTTTTAATTCGAGCGGTGTTTACTGAATTTCTTTGGATTTATTCTTGATGGCCACGGCTTAATATTCAATGCTCTCAAGGTGCTTGCGGTCAAAGTGCATGCACCACTTCTCCAGATAAAGTGTGTTTCCAAGTACTCCTTCACCCGAGCAGCTTCCTTGTATGTAGCCTTGTAGATTCCTAACTGACATGGGATTGGGATTTCAATGCCCTCAGCGAAGTCAACTTTGAACTTCCAAAAAGGCGTTTTACAATGTGCTTCTTTTTCTCATTGGTGTTGCATTGTAATCGTCCCAAGGACTATCTGTACTGTTGTAGAATAAGTCCGTGCTACTTTCGGAACAATCGTGTATCGCTGAGTTTGTAAATGTGGAAACAGCTGCTTCCATTGCCCTTTTTCGCTTGGATTGGTGGATGGTATTGGCACCAGCAGGTTTGCCGCTGGAAAAGCAAATGCGGCCTTTGCACTCAACTTTAAATTCTCATCTTCTTTGCACATCCATTCGTCTTTTACTTTGTTTATGTCAAACAATTCCTTCAATAAATCAAAATTATGTTTTTATACCCTCCACCATTGAATTAGGTATACTTATTTCGTCATTCTGTTTGTAACACCTCGAAATATGCGTCTAAGACCCATAAAGTATATATATTCTTGATCGTCATGTCATTTTAAGTCGATCTAGCCATGTCCGTTCGTCTGTCTGTCTGTCGAAAGCACGCTAACTTTCGAAGGAGGAGTAAAGCTAGCCGCTTGAAATTTTGCACAAATACTTTTTATTAGTATAGGTCGGTTGGTATTGTAAATGGGCCAAATCGGTCCATGTCCTCTAGAGGGCGCAATTCTTATACGGTTTTATTGAAATTTTGCACGTGGTGTTCGGTATCACTTCCAACAATTACGCTAAGTATGGGCTATATCGGTCCATGTTTTGATATAGCTGTCATATAAACCGATCTTGCGTCTTGACTTCTTGAGCCTTGAGCCTGAAGGCGCAATTCTCGTCCGATTTAACTGAAATTTTGCACGTAGTGTTTTGGTAGCACTTACAACAACTACGCTAAGTATAGTTTTAGTCGGTCCATGTTTTGATATAGCTGCCATATAAACCGATCTTGGGTCTTGACTTCTTGAGCCTCTAGAGGGCGCAATTCTCGTCCGATTTAACTGAAATTTTGCACGTAGTGTTTTGGTAGCACTTCCAACAACTGTGCTAAGTATGATTCAAAGCGGTTCATAATCTGGTATAGCTGTCATATAAACCGATCTTGGGTCTTGACTTCTGGAGCCAATAAAGCGCGCAATTCTCCTCCGATTTGGCTGAAATTTTGCCTGGGGCTTAAGCTCTATGGCAATTGGATCATATGATTTAAAAAAAATTTTAGTTTTTTCACAAAAAATTTAATTTCCAAGTGCTTTGTGCGTGACGCTTTTTTAATATTTATATGGTATAAACGTTATATTAGTCACTTATAGGAAAAAATTTTAAAAATGCTGATCAAAGTAAATGAAGAGAACCCGAGAAGGACGCATGATCCTAAAAGTCTTGACCCAACTTTAAAATATTGAAAAATTGTTACATTGAATATGTTTTCTTATGTTCTCGTCATTATTCGAATTATTGCGTTTAGCGTTAAATGCTGACATGCGAATCTCTGGGCCGCGCTGGCCTCCTCAGGATGCAAATAAGTATAAAAAATTAATTAAAAAATAATTTTGTTTGACCGCACTTACCTACAGAACCCCAATCGGGATGTGCTAAATTATTATACCAGCCATCGTATCTTTGTTTTTCAATTTGACTATAAATTTTTTCTGAAATAGATGAAATGGAAGATAATAAAATTAGTATTTGTTTCATTAAAGAATAATGGTAAAAAGTGGCGTATTATAAAATGTTGCTAAAATCTAAAAAACGATTTTGTTCAGTGTTGCCACTTAAGAAAATTATTTCCTACCAAAATTTAAGAAAAATTTTTTGTTGAAATCATCATAAGTTCAAAGATGACGATAAAGATTTGGCACCCTTTATACCGATCTCCCGATAAAAAGTCTTGAATTTGTAAAGTCGCTTTTTTGTGCTGTTTTCAATGAACTACCGTATTGAGTTTGGATAAATAGATCTGCCACTTTAAGAGTTTGAACCTAGAAAGTCGCTACGCATTTTCGCCCTTAAAGTTTGTTGCAGGAACCTTCAACATCTGAGTATGGTCCAGATCCGACCATATTTGTTGCAGCTGCCACATAGCCCTGTTTTCAGATTGAAGGCACAAAAGCCACATTTCCTATTAACGAAATTTGAAGAGATTCCTTAACACTCTACTGTTACTCGCATTTATTACCCAAATTCCATGAAATTTGAAACAATATTCCGATGACCGAACCGAATGTAGTCCGAATCGGATTATATTTTCATTTAGCTGCGATATAAACCGATCTGCCGATTTTGTGTCTTGAGTCCGTAATCATCGCATTTATTACCAGATTTCGCTGAAATTTGAAATGGGGAGTTGCAGGAGTCTTCCAAATATCTGAGTTAAAAATGTCGGACGATATTTAGATATAGCTCCCATTTAAACGGATCTCCAGATTTGACATTTTGAGCCCCTGGAAATATGATCTCAAACTGCTCCCATATAAACCTATCTGCCGATTTAACTTCTTAAGTGGTCCATCCTTTAAAACGCCAAAAGTAAGAAGTTAGTTAGTCGTGAATCTAAGACGATCTAGCTTTGTCCGTCCGTCTGTCTGTTGAAATCGCGCCACAGTCTTCAATAGAGACGTTGAGGTAAAACTTTGAACAGATTCTTGTTTTTTTGTAATAGGCAAGTTAAGTTCAAAGATGGGCTGTATCTTGATATAGCCCCCATATAATAGAACGAGCTGCCGGTATAAGGTGGAATTTTACTGGTAATAAGCTACCTGATCCATTCATTGGTATACATTTTGGAATGTGCCTGAGCTCACTCGCATTTTTGTAATTGCCCTACTAACGTATACATGACTGGCATGGCCTTTTGTTTCTAAATTTAAAGGAAAAATATTATGGAAAGTATTTATTCAGTGGTGAATATAAACATCCACTGAGACAAACATTTACATTTGTATTTTATATTTATACCCACCACAATAGGGTGGGGGTATACTAATCTAGTCATTCCGTTTGTAACATCTCGAAATATTGAACTGCAACTCCATAAAGTATCTTTATTCTGAGTCAATCTAGCCATGCCCGTCCGTACGTCCGTCCGTCCGTCTGTCGAAATTACGATAGCGGTCGAACGCGTGCAGCTAGCCGCTTGAAATTTTGTACAGATACTTGTTTTTTATTTAGGTCGTTGGGGATTGCAATTGCGCCATATCGGTTCAGATTTGGATATAACTCCCATATAATCCAGTCTACTGATTTTATTTCTTGAGTCATTACAAGCCGCTATACGGTGTGCCAAATACGGTTCACATTAGTCTATAAGCTGATATAGCTCCCATGTAAACCGGTCTCTCGATCATCCTTGTTCGGTTCCTAAAAGCTTTAATTTTTGCTTGTTTGACAGAAGCATGGTATGTAGAATAAAATAATGCCCTTAAACTAAATTTAGTTGGTATACATTTTTGGCAGAATCCATGGTGGTGGGTGCCCTTAGATTCGGCCCGGCCGAACTTAGCAGGCTTTTACTTGTTTTTTCTAACATCCCCTTCATAATTAAGCAGCAGTCATTTTCAGCAAACAACAACAGTAAGCCTGCTGCTCTGACATTGTAGCAGTAGCCAAACTACTGCATAATAGCAGCAAAATTGCAAATGCAAATTTGTTCATGAACATTCCATTAAGAAACTGGGGCAAACTTCTCTAACAACAATGAGTGCCGTTCAATTCAAGTTTAAGCTCAATGATTAGGGACCTCCTCTTTATAGCCGAGTCCGAACGGCGAGCTGCAGAGCGACACCTCTTTGGAGAGAAGTTTTTACATGGCAAAGTACCACACAAATGTCGCCAGAATTAAGTGGGAAAATGTTCTCATGTTCCTGCTAGGATTCGAAACCAGGCATTCAGCGGCAAAGGTGGACATGCTAACCTCTCTCTGCGCTACGGTGGCTTCCAGCATAGCAGCAAAATCAACTACTAATATTTAGCAGTGTTTGCTATTTTCAGAAATTTTTTTCTGAGTGTAGCTGCCATATAGGACGATATCCCGATTTAAGGTCTTGGGCGTACAAAAGGTGCATTTATTGCCCGATTTCTCTGAAATTTGGAATAATGAGCACTGCTAATCGCCTCGATATCCGTTCCCTATATGTTTCAAATCTGTCTATATTTGGATTTAGCTGTCATATACATATACTAATCTTCCGATTCAAGTCCTTGGACAAATAAAAGTTGATTTTTTTCTGATGAATTTGGTACAATGAGTTGCGTTAGACCTTTTTATAGCCTTCCTGAGTAAGGTGTAGATCGGCTGTTATGGGTTCAAAAATGACGAAAGGTGATTAATATAAATATCTGAGGTGGGGAGTATCCAAAGTTCAGCCCGAATGAACCTAATGCCTTTCTTGTTTTATTAATATGTTGAGTTCACTTCACTTTTGCAATTAACTCACGTCTGAAACCAAGTAATTGTATCTTTTGGTGTTATTCTTCAAGAGAATTATTAGAATGAATTAATCACTCATATACTCTTGGCACGTCGATATCGACAGTTTTATTCTACACTTTTAGCGAATACACAGAAACGGCAAGAAGTGAATTAATTTTGAGTTATCCCCGCCGATTTTTCCAGTACATAACATGGTATATATATGTTGAAAAACCTACCAAATATTGATGTCAGCCTACCTACCAAAACTACCGAGCCTACCAAAAACGTCAACATTGTACGTGTAATTAGAAAACCATATGAAAGACGTTAGTCACAACGTGTGTATGTTAGACGTACGATCCCTTAGAGATTCTTAGTGGTGAAAATGGTTCGCACATGTTTTGTGTACCAGAACTTCATGATCTGACATAGTATTCATCACTTGACTGCCCAAGAGCTAAAAGAAATGACGTCTTTCTTCCATAAAACTCCTTGTCCTACGGAAAAAATCGAACCTTAAATCGAGCGATATGTTGTATGTATATAAGGGCGGGTCGATTTTTTCATTTTTTATCGCACAGCAAAAACGTAAGCTGAATGAAATTCTAAGAAACTTCTGCGATGAAACGATGTATCTTAAATAAAATTCTAATCCGCGCTTCTCGACTTGAAAATGTTTATGCCAATCTTTGCCAAAAAAATAAATGTTTAAAATAATAGCTTTTTCTAAGTCGAGGGGTGCTGATAATAGCGTGATGGGCGCATGTGCTAGTGTGCGCAATATTTCCAAGCATATGGGCTTATGGTTCTGTCCATGTACACAGTGTGTGTGTACTTGCCCGTTTTTTGGTTCCTTTGCTATACGTATTTAACTTTTTTTCTTCTGCACAAATCAACCCGCCCTTATGCATACCATATAATCATTGTAAGTTCTCAATAAATGTAATGCCATCAATTACTGGCTTAATGTTCTCGAATACGTATCTTAAATAGAGACGTTGGTAGCATCCATATAGGATATATATGGTTTGGGAGTTTGCTTCAGGTGTCTGCGGCACGTTCGCCCGTTGAGACTTTTCACAAAGCTTTGTCTGCTAATTTTCAAAATTCCAGTTGTGTTCATTGCGAAATTGGTGCACTTCTATTTATTGTGTAGGCTGAGCAAAACTAAAGCTCCACGCATTTTATGTGTATGCCATTAAATGAATTTTTAATTGTGAGACTACGCATTTGGTGACAATTAAATTCATTAAAATTAATGACTGCGAAAAACTAAATTCAAATTCCATGAAAAAAAAAAAAAACGCAACAAATAAAGCTTGAAAATTTTATTCCACAAATAGACTGAAGCAAGAATACTGCTATCGTATGGTCCACCACCATCACTATCGAACAGGCAGACAATCGGTTGGGCAGCCAGTCATTTGCTAGCGTGACATTGCCAACATTGATCTACATTTGGGAACAACTTCTACGCAAGTTTGTACTGACTTTCGGAGGCACAGCAGTGTACCTTGCAAAATGTAAATTTTTCGTATTGCAATGTGTTTTTGCCTCTCTTTTTATTGTTTTTGTTTGAAAAAGACTAAAATTTATTATTTTTCGATGTTCGAATGGGAGTCAGTCGAAGTCGTTCTGGTTAGCCTTACCTCTTGAACTGGAAAGAATTGTGACAGATTCGAGTTGACCTACACCACCATTAGCTGTGCGTAGACACACCGCTCACGTGTAAACACAAGCTATCGCGGCGGACAAAGTCAGCTGTCATGAAAAAGCTAGGCCAATTATTGATTTGTGGTAATGGTGTAAATTAGTCCAAGGATGTTGTAAAAAAACAGATAACTGAGGCGTGCATTCTACGAAGAATAATCAATCGGAGTACACTATTAGCTTTTCGAATAAAAAGTGAAGGATCCAAAAGTGATGAATATGAATATAGCTAAAACCAAGCGGATAGGCATAGGTACTACACCATACAGAAAAAATATGACAGAAATTTTTTCAATTAAAAATATCGTTGAAAATAAAAACATTCTCAGTAAAAATATAAATTGAATCAATAAAATTTTTAATTGAATCCGTATTTTTGTTTTCAATTACAATCGTGATTAAAATCCAGTCAAAATTAAATTAATTCAATAATTTCCTTCCTATTGCCCGGCTTTTGCTGCTAACAGATACCGGCACTTAGGTGGGGACACAACACGCCTTAGGGGCGTGATATGGAAAACAATTAACAAGCACGTAATTCCTTAATTGGATTTTTTCTACATTACTTTTTTAGTATTTAGAGCGCACAACAACCCGAATACTGGCTTGGATGTATATCCATAGTGGCATGGTGCGGATAAATATCCGCACCCTCTTTTCAACCTAACCTAACATTGCCCTAACAAAATGTATATTATTTATGAAACCTCTTATTTATGATCAAAATATGCATACTAGTGTCATAACAACAATATTAGATTAATGTCTTTCTATTGGGCTTACTTCCATAATACATGTGATTCATAAATTTACTGCAATAATAATAAATAAATCGCAGCAAAGAGGGTGAGAAATAGAAGAGAGGGTTTCTGCTTAGTCTTCTCAATACCATAAAACAACTCGCGTTAAAGACACAACCTGATCGATGTATTCCAATTGGATTCACATTGAAGGTTGCAACATTTTTGGTTTTTTCTGTTTTGATTCGGGCATTTGTTCGAACATTTATTCATATTTTGCTTTGATTCTTTGCAACTGAAAGTTGTGTCTTTAACTTTTGTCGATGGTCATCCCGAATTTCGCTCTAATGCCAACTCTTATCCTTTTTCATAGAAGTTTCGGGAAAAATATTTTCCATTGCAATAAATTCGCGTGGGTATATTGTATCTTAGGAGTGATCGTGGTCCTAAACATTAACCTCAAATTCGTGTTCCAGAAGCTTAACAGCTTAACGCCAAGTCATTGAAGAAGTCGACAACTTTTTTACCTTAACAGTAAAATTACAAAGGACGGAGGATCGGAATCAGACACCCGCGAATGTGATTTTTTTTCAAACTCAAAAAAGTGTGAAAATGCAGTGACATTTCATACAACACAAGTATCGGAATCTTCAACTGTGGTATGAACTTTTTTTTGTTATATGGTTGTAGAACTTGTAGCTTGACACAAATGACTACCCGTAAAATCCAAGTTTTAATAAATGACTGCCTGCAACAAATAGTTTAAATTTTCTGGCCACATCGTTTTTCAAATGTGGAATTGCAAATACGAAGAAACATTTCCCCTGTTGATGTAGAAATGCGGAAGAGAAAATTAAGTTGGTTATGTTATATCCTACGCGGAATGCGCGATGATATAGCAAGACTGGAGCCATCAAGGACAGCGAAGGAGGTGACGCCCGAAAAACACATGAATCCGCTATGGTTGGGGGCTACCTGGAGATTTTAAAGGACTGCTGTTTTGAGGGTACCTGTAATATAATTTAAACCCACATAAGTCAGGCCATTAAAGCCGCCGTAACTTGGATTCTACGTTTAAGCATAATGAACCCATAAAGGACTACCACCATTTTCTAATCTATCTTTGAAAAATCTGATATATAATATATAATTGTAAATAAAGGACATCGATAGTACGGTCCATTGCTACGGGTGCTGTGTGGCATGTAGCACCATCTTGTTGAAACCACATGTCATGCAAGTAAAGCTCTTGTATTTTGGCAAAAAAAAATGGATATCATCTCACGGTAGTGCTCATCATTCACAGTTACGTTACGACTCACATAATTTTTTAAAAAGTACAGTCCAATGATGCCATCAGCCCATAAACCGCACCAAACTATGACTTTTTCTGGATGCATTGGTAGCTCTTGCAATGCTTCTGGCTGATCTTCAATCCAAAATCGAAAATTTTGCTTATTTAGGTACCCACTGAGTCAAAAATGAGCTTCGACGTAAAATGGGAGACGTGCACCATGAACTTTCTTAACAGAGCACGCATTTTTATAATTTTTAAAATTCAATAATTTGCAATTGAAAGACGATTCATGGTAAAATTATAGACCGAACTGAAGATGTTTGACGGTGAAACAAAACACGAAATGAACGTGAGCTGTTTAAACCAGTGTTGTCAAAAAGATAATAGCTAAAAAATCGCCCTTTACTGTTGAGAACTTTAGTTTCATCGACATATCGAAAGAAAATGGGTCTTCTACAAATGCTGTGCACATATTTTCATATAAATTTTTAGTGGCATGTACAGGAGCATACTGATACAAACTGCATGTTCAGTTCATTGATGCCTAAATTAGGTGAAATTTTTTTCTTCAATGCCAATTTTCCGAATTTCACTCCATTTAAATCTACTATTGACAGCATTTTGATATTTGTTTTGAAAGTACAGTGTTTTGGCCTCGTTTATGCGACTTCCGACAGTTCGCCTGGCACATTTAAATTACTCGTGCAGTTGTGTATTTCTGTAGCGCTTCCATCGCCTTTATGCAATATTTATTTTGTCGATTAGTACTTGTATTTGGCGATTAGACCATAGAGGTTGCTCATCTCTTATGATCATGGTTTTTTCAGGAATGCATTGGTTATATATAAAACTGATCCCTGTGGTCAACTTATATTCACGATATAGGAGGTACTGGACAGAGCTCTCAGATATACTGCATGAGGAGTTTGAATTTAACGTAAAAGCTAGTAAGACGTAGTTAGTATTGATTGCCCGAAGAATTGCCGAATTTAGAATTCCCTCTCTGTAGCACTAGAGATGTCAGGATCAGCCAAATTTCTTGGTATAGTTTTGAAGAGTATGTTGAATTGGAATTTTAATAGGGAATCTGGGATTAAGAAGGCGTTTGCTGGTCTGAACCCGTCTCAGAGGCTCGTGGGTAGTAGGTGGGGTTTGAAATCTAGATTGCATTGGTTGTACTCAGTGGTAGTACGTCATAACGTCACTTGTGTGCAATGCAACAACAACGTTTTGTTCCTTGCCTTCTATCTCTGCTGTTGGAGGCTGTTGTTTGTTATTTGAAACCCGTTTTTTTATTACGGTTTTTCTTTGAAATACAAAAACATCATCACTTGAATGTTGACCACGCGTGATTTGTGTATTTTTATGCTATTATTCATGTTCGCCTGTTACTGCCGTTCATGTGTCTTGATTATTTTAAATTTTCATTTTATTTTATTTTCATTCTAACAATACCTTCATAAATTAAGCAGCAGTTATTTTCAACAAACAACAGACTTTTCAGCGGACAATCTGCTGTTCTGAAACTGCAAAAATTTAGCTCCAACAGCACAACTACTGCTATAATAGCAGCAAACTAAATTATTAACAGTCAGCAGATAGACCGATGATGTCACCCATCCTTAAACCTCACAAAACTGTCTTTTTTTTCGGAAATTCACGAGCCTCATCTCAGAACACAAAAATTTTCGATTAAACAGTGGATGTCCAGCGAGATGTTTTCATAGAGCACGAATTTTTATAATAAACTAGTTGAACCCGGCCCGTTCCGTCGCGTGGATGAAAGATGTACTCCATTCCTAAAATACTTTATTTCAGCCCTATATTCTCATGACGTCTGATTTAGGGGTGTTTTCGGGGGTGAGGTGGTCCCCAGATACTTCGCCCTGAAAAATATCAGCATTGTTCTCTTCTCTCAAATACCATTTATTTAAACACCATATTGCCATTGGTTTAAGGGGAGTTTACACGACGAGTCGTCCTCGAAACACATGGCTCCAAAATTGGTTATCAAATTAGTTTTCTAATCTCAAATGTCTTTCATTTGAGCCACATATTGGCATGGTCGAAAAATTTTTAACTACAAGGTCCTACATTTGGATATCAAATTCGTATTCTACTCCCAAAACCCTTTATTTGGATCCCATATCGCGATGGTTAGTAAAAAATTGCTGTTTGCGGGGTATTTTGGGAAATGGTAGACCCCCAGAAAATTGGTCCCGAAAATGGGTATCAATTCTTGCTCTACCCCCCCAATACCTTTCATTTGAGCTCCAAATTGACATGGTCGGTAAATATGCCCGATTTAGGGGTATTTTGGTGATTGGGGTGGTCCCCCAAACACTAAGCCCGGAAAATATATCAGCAACGTGCTCTATTCTCATATTTCTATATATCATTTATTTGATCCCCATATTGCCATTGGCCTCAAAATTGGCTATCAAATTTGTTATCTAATCTCATTTGAACTCCTTATTGCAAAAGTCAGCAAATATGTCCGGTTTGGGGTATTGGCCCTAACAACTATTGTTGTTTAGTTCCACTCTCTTTAAGACCCGAATTGTCTTGGTGAGCAAATGCGTCCTATTTGGGGGTTGTTATGGTGGTGGGACGTCCTCTAGACAGATGGTCCTAATGTTGATATCAGATACGTGGTCTACTATCAAATACCTTTAATTTGAGCCCCATATTTCCAAAGTCGGCAAACATGACCGGCTTGGGAGGTGTTTTGGGGGTGGGGCGGCAACTCAGTGAGTTGGCCTTGCAAATATATATTGGATTCGTGTTCTACTCTAAAACCCCTCTTATTTGAGCCTCATATTGCAATAGTCTGCAAATAGTTCCTATTTGGGTGGTAATGTGGGGGTGGGGTTGTCCCATAGACACTTTTCCCGAATATTGATATCAAATTTGTGCTTTACTCCCAAAGACCTTTCATTTGAGCCCCATATTGCTATGGTCGTAAATTTGTCCCCTTTATGGGATGTTTTTGGGGAGAAACGGCCCCCAAATAATTGGTCCCATATTTGGATATCAGATTCGTATCTATACTCAAATACCTTTTATTTAAGCTCCATATTCCCATGGTCAGTAAATAAGTCCTGTTTGGGGGGTGTTTTGGGGAAGGGGTGGACTCCCGGAAATGTGGTCCTACATTTGAATATTAGTTTCGTATTCTACTCGCAAATACCTTTCATTTGAGTCCCATATTGCCATGGTCGGTAAATATGTCCGATTTAGGGGTGTTTGGGGGTCGGGGTGGTCCCCCAAACACTTGGTCCGACAATTGGATATCAGATACGTTTTCTAATCTAAAATACCTTTCATTTGAGTCCCACATTGTCGTGATTGGAGTACATATATATTTATATATATATATATAAATATATACCCCCAATTTTCTGGGGGTCTACCCCTTTCCCAAAATACCCCATAAAAAGCAATTTTTTACTATCGCGATATGGGACCCAAATAAATAGTTTTGAGTCCCACATTGTCGTGATTAGAGTATATATATATATATATATATATATATATATATATATATATATATATATATATATATATATATATATATATATATATATATATATATATTAGGTAGGTTTTGGGGGTGGGGCGCCCCCCTAGGTACCCCATCCGAAATTTTTTTGTTTATAGGTTACTATAAGAGAGCACACAAAATTTCGCTTAAGTCTGGCGTTTCTGAAAATTAGGGTAAGGGGGGGGCCCCCCTTCAGATATCAAAAAATGTAGTACCTTATTTTCACCACGGAATCATTATGCACCATCTGTGAAAATTTCAAGAAAATCGGTTCAGCCGTTTCTGAGTCTATAAGGACCACACAAACAAACAAATAAACAAACAAACAATCAAACCTACAAACAAACACAATTTGATTTTTTATATATAAAGATTCCAGATTTGCAGTTGTTTGTGAGTTTCTCTTGGATGGAATGACAATTGTTTTATTTCACAGATGACGTTTGGACACAATTATCAACCGGTGGTGTGTACATTCGTCCCACATAGGCATTAGAAATCTGTCTATATTTGTCAGTGGGTCATGGCACTGACTTTCCTTTTCTTTGCTGTAGTAGAACTACGATGATTTGATCTTTCAGGCACAGGAATAACTAAGAGGCGTGAGTCCAGTCAAACTTATGGATTTCTTGGTGGTAACTAAGAGAAGGCGCGTTCACGGACTGTCCAAAAGTATAGGAAAAGAAATTTAGTAAAAAGCCTGCGGCCGAAGGAGAGAGCAGATAGGCGAATTGCAATGGGCCATACGAAGGCCTCAGCAGGCCTCAATATAATTTTTCCTTTATTCAATGGACCAGCTCCCAAGTATTACAAATCGTATAGTATAGTTGATATAAAGCGAACGAAATTATTTGCCACAACTAAAGTGACTAGCTTTGATAAAAACACTCATAACTCATTTGAACCACTTCTTAAAATTCATCTTCCGAAATTTTAAGAAATGCTAACACTGAAGTTGAGCTCAATGAAGATTGGCGTATTTAACATTTTTCCTATTTGTTATTATTATGTTAATTTTGGTAGCAAGTGAACACATTTTCAATGCCATAAAATAAAGATTTGGCACGCAAATAACGTGCCAAAGACGTCAGTCGGTAACAAAGGAGGTGAAATATCCCTAGTTAATGTCTTGTCCTCATATTAATATTTATAGTGGCTAAAAACAATTTTTTGAATGTAATAAATAAAAAAATGTATTACTTTATTTGCATAACAAAAGACTTCACTAGAAGAATGTCGCAAAAGATGCTATTCGCAATACTAATAAAATATAATTTGCAAAAAGTTATGCAAGACATGGAAAATCTGTGTGGCCATCAACACAAAGCACTGACTGCTAATGTTAAATTAAAAATTTTAAATGAATCCATATAAATTTTTTGAACTTTTAAACAACAATTGAGGCATTTGCTATATATTAATAGAAACAAGTAAAAGCATGCTAAGTTCGGTCGGGCCGAATTTTATATACCCTCCACCATGGATTGCATTTGTCAAGTTCTTTGAGTGACTTTTTCAAATACATATTAGCTATATTAAGTTATTGAATTTTTAAAATAATAAATAATGAATAATTAAAAAGTTGCCTCTGGTATTTTTTTTTTTATAATTTTTCGTAACATTAACCAAGGATTTTTTTTTCACAAACAATTTAATATATTACACATTTTTAAAACTTTCATTTTTTGATGAAAAAAGAGAACTATGCCATAATATTAATTTTTGTCCATTGTGAAATCCACTAGAAGGCATGAAAGATTAAAATATATATATATATACAGTTAATCAATAAAGTTTACGTACACATGTGTCACCATTAACATATAGATATTTAATTTGTTTGGCACTCAACTTCAATGGAATATAGATTATTACATATTTAACCGGTTTTCACGATGACAAATTCATAAGAAGGTACAAATAAAGCGAACAACGTAAAAATTATGGGAAATTCGTATCAAAACTAAAATTTGTTTGAAAATTAGAAAAGTTTTACATGACTTGTATTTCGTGGGTCCTCCTTTAAATGTGGCAATTGCCCACAATAGTCGAATCATGTTTCTCACCAGAATTTGGGTGTCCATTTTCCTGTATATGCTCACTTTTCTTATAAAGCAGGTTCTGGCCTTCTTTAGATGAAATCTTGTGTTTTTGGATTCTTTTTCGAGTTATTCTCCGATTTGATCTATTGGATTCACAATGCTTTACGGATATAAAAAGCTCTTAATAACCACTTCATTATCATTCTCGAACTCTATAAGCCGTATATTATATGTCAACGATTGGTGGAAAATAAAATTTGCTTCAATCATGCCATGGTTTTTATACATTTGGTTCCAAATGTTTACTGAATAAGTCAGAAAAGGTTTAGATAAACATGCTTATCAATTTTTCCACGATAAAAACTAGTTTGCCAAAGCTAGGTTATCCCCAAACCATATTTAGGTAATGTCACGGTTTAGCTATTTAATTACGCCATCCTAAGGTGGAGGGTTTAAAAGACCCCATAAAGTATATGTATTATTGATCGTCATGACATTTTAAGTCGAACTAGCTTTGTCCGTCCGTCTGTCTGTCTGTCGACAGCACGCTAACTTTCGAAGGAGTAAAGCCAGCCGTTTGAAATTTTGCACAAATACTTCTTATTAGTGTAGGTCAGTTGGAATTGTAAATGGGCTATAACGGTCCACGTTCTGATATAGCTGACATATAAACCGATCTGGCGTCTTGACTTCTTGAGCCACTAGAGAACGCAATTATTATCTGATTTGGCTGAAATTTTACATAAGGTGTTTTGTTATGACTTTCAACAACTGTGCTAAGAATAGTTCAAATCGGTCCATAACCTGACATAGCTGCCATATAAACCGATCTGGGGTCTTGACTTCTTGAGCCTCTAGAGGACGCAATTATTATCCGATTTGGCTGCCATATAAACCGATCTGGGGTCTTGACTTCTTGAGCTACTAGAGGGCGCAATTATTATACGATTTAGTTGAAATTTTGTACAACAGCTCTCTCATGACCTTTAAAATACGTGTCGAAAATGGCATGAATCGGTTTATAGCCTAATGTAGCTCCCTTATAAACCGATCTCCCTATTTTACTTCTTCAGCCCCTAAAGTGCGTAATTCGTTCTAGATTTGGCTGAAATTTTACACAATGACTTCTACTATGGTCTCCAAAATTCAGTTCAATTATGTTCCGAAATGAACCATAACTCTTTCTGTTTTCCTTTCAAAGCCTCATTAGGTTAGGTTAGGTTGAAAAGAGGGTGCAGATATTAATCCGCCCCATGACACTATGGACATATACCTAAGCCAGTAATCGGCTTGTTGTGCGCTCTAAAAACTCTAAAAAGGAAATTTTAAGTTAGGAATTCCGTGCTACTTACAAAATCCCTAATTGTTTTCAATACCACTCCCCCAAGTTGGTTCATGTCTGGTATTGTGTCTCTACCTAAGTGCGGGTATCTGTTAGACGCGAAAGCCGGACAATGACAAAGGAAATGCTCCAACGTCTCATCATCTTCCTCCATGCCCTACACATGCTATCACTTGCCGCACCGATTTTACATAAGTGAGCTCGTAGTCCTATGTGTCCCGTTATGATACCAATAGCTATACTGACCTTCTTCTTGCTTCCTTTCAGTAATAGCCTCGTCTTCTCACGATCTGGATCCCTCCATAGGATTTTCGCCGTCCTACCGGCCGTTTCGCTGTTCCACAATGTTGCATGCGCATTCGTCGCCCACGCCTTTAACTCGGACTGCGTCGACCCGAAAGGCTTCGGGTTAACTAAGTTTATTGACGGCTGTCCTCTGGCCTTCACCGCCAAATCGTCTGCCCTTACTCTGTTGTGGACCCAAACGATGCGGATTTTGCCATCCTCAGAGAAGGCGTTAATCTCCTTCTTACACTGCAAGACTGTTCGTGACCTTACCATCCTGGTTGTTATTGCCCTTATGGCAATTTTACTGTCGGTAAAGATGTTCACACTCGACGTCCTCGCGTTAGCACTACACCACTTCACGCATTCCGTGATCGCCCGAATCTCCGCCTGCAGGACTGTATTATGGTCGGGCAGTTTCATTAGCTTTTCGCACATTTTGTTGGACAATCCGACTCAAAAATTTTATATTTTGACTCATTGCGTAACACAACTTTTTCTAATAAAAAATGTCAACAACCCTAAGTTTTGTGTAGCTAACTCCAAACAATTATTTGTGTTATTTTTTTTTTTTTGCTTTTATGAAAAATGTATTTAAGAATAGAGTATGAACTTAATATAACAATTCGACCTCGCGTGGGGGGTTCCCGCCCCACCCCCAAAAACTGCAAAAAAATGAAATGTTTTCCAAATGAAAGTTAATTGGAAGTAGAAGAGGAAACTTAAGTAAAAATTTGCTTCGATTCCCGGGGGTCACTCCACCCCAAAGTTACACCCCATATGGACATGTTTACCAAACGGGACAATATGGTGTTCTAAAGAAAGGAAAGAGTTAAATACGAATATAAATTATTTTCAAATTTGGACCATTGTCAAAAGGGGGCCGCAAACACTTATGTGTGTAGCGAAGCATACCGGGCCAGCTTGTACTATATAAAGATATCGCATGTAGATTTTATTGATAAGGAAACCGAAAGCTTCTTACATGTCAAGTTTCAAAACGATTGCACCACAAGAAGGGGTTGTGGTCTAAAATGGGTCAAGACTTTACTCGCAAGCTCCATCAATTGTTTCGGTCAAAGAGCGAAGCTAAAGTGTATTAAAAATTTCTATAATGTCTTAATTTCTTAAAAGCCTTCCATGTTGCTCTAATGATTTTTTTCATTGGACGTACCCAGACGAATCTTTAAAAATTGTCAATTTCCGAATTTACCATACATGCCAAGTTTCAAAGCGATTGCACCACAAGAAGGGGTTGTGGTCTAAAATGGGTCAGACTTTACTCGCGAGCTCCATCAATTGTTTCGATCAAAGAGCGAAGCTAAAGTGTATTAATAATTTCTATAATGTCTTAATTTATTGCTCTTTAATGTGGTATCAAGACATTTCTTATTGCTGCTTCATGCTCAAAACAATATATTGGGTTGCCCAAAAAGTAATTGCGGATTTTTCATATAGTCGACGTTGACAAATTTTTTCACAGCTTGTGACTCTGTTATTGCATTCTTTCTTCTGTCAGTTATCAGCTGTTACTTTTAGCTTGCTTTAGAAAAAAAGTATAAAAAAAGTATATTTGATTAAAGTTCATTCTAAGTTTTATTAAAAATGCATTTACTTTCTTTTAAAAAATCCGCAATTACTTTTTTGGCAACCCAATAGCTTCAGCCTATCTCGCGTAACTGGATATGTCTAGCAACAATTTATATTTGCGAATAAAGGGACAAAGGAACAAACGAACAATAATAATAAATACTCATGAAATTTTGCATGGAATAAGAAATTTTAATAATGTGCATTGACCATAGATATGAATGAGTAGACTCAAAGGCAATAAACTTAATATAGCAAAGGTGTAGCATAACTCAAATATTTTTCTATTCTTTTCATTGCTTCCATTGTCCGTGATTACTGACTGAATTATCCGGTAGTTTAAGCACTTTTTGCCATTATATTTTAAAAACTAATCAAAATGAAAAAAAACGGAGATTGGAATTGCCTAGTTCTCATTTGTTTATGCAGAATGTTTGTGGGTATCAAAACCTAAGAGCTTTGGAAAGCGCAGAAGAACGAAAAGTGGACTTAGGTAAGTGAAAGAAGATAAAATCATTAAATAAAAATATGTATAAAGTTGAAAAGGTTTGTCAGTTTCATTCGATATCTGTGTTTTGAACTTTCAACTGCTAAGTAAATTGTAAAAAAGTATGCAATGCAAAGAACAATGCAGAAATGGACATTTCCGTACCAAATTTTCCTGTTGGCAACTCAACTGAAGTTGGTTTGCAATCCATAATCGCCCTATAATAAAAGTTTGATATGTGAATATTCTAACGGCAGGTCGCCAAAGTTTAAAAAGCGAAATGAAATTCACAAGCATAAGGCTAAGGGAGAAGAAACATTAGCTGACTTTGTATCTGGCATAATAGGTCTGTCCGCGTTGGAGAGTAAGCACAACCTTAACTCTCTTTGGCTTTTTATTTGAATTTAACACCTGATTTTCCTCCAGTTGAAGTTTGCAAGCTCTCAATTACCAAATTCTCAAAATTTTGCTCGCTTTCACGTATTCTCCCGCTCTCTTCTGCTGGCAAATAAAGTACGCGAACGATTTCCAGTAACAAATTGTGCATATTTGAACAAATTTTGAAATACGAGAATTGTGGAAATTTGAATTAATTTGTTTCTTAATCCGCTATATGCCACTACACTTAAGTGAAAACTAAGCAATAAGACAAATTTATAATGGGAATCAAGTTGGCCTATTTTGGAGGTGTTTGCAATAAAGCAGTTTGATATGCCGGGATAAAACAGTCTAAGGGGCTTAGGGAGGACAGACTAACTGTATTATTGTGAGCTAATGCTGCTGGTAGTCTCAAGTTCAAGGCGTTAGTTATTGTACAAAGTGTTCCTGTTATTACAGTTTGGGTAACTCAACACATATTTTTCAAAAAAAAAAAAAAAAAAAATCCCCAACTAAAAGATTATTTTAAAAAAATTTATCTGATAGATGATAGTAAAATCCTTCCGCTAATAGACAACCGCCCGGCACATCCCGAAGAAAAATAAATTAAATTCAGCCGATGAACCAGGGTGCAACATGAAGCTTTAAATGACATTGTAGAAATGACAGATAACATGTATTTCTAAGGAATTCAGTTGAGTATTTAAGGTCCAAGAATGAAACTGGTAAACTAAGTACACCTTTTGTACAGAAATTATTACAACAACAAAAACTGTATCCCACATTACTATAGCGGCTGTGAAAAATAGTTCGACTCATAATTCATTCCTGATTCGGCTTAGCCATGTGCGCCTGACCGCATATTAACTCTGTGCTGATTGACCATCTGTTGTTTTTTTGTAATTATGGTGGTGATCGATTTTTTATCCAATCATTACAAAATTTTTTACACAACTCTTTTTAAGTCCAAAGACAAACGTGAAAATTATGGTAAAATCGGTTCAGATTTAGATATACCTCCCATATACTTAGATCGCTCGATTTACACTCGAAAGGGTTCAACCGATTGGCCCCATCCTAATGCTAGATACATTTGTGATGTACTATGCCATGCATAGAAACAATGTAAAAACTGCTCCCCAAAGAGCTGTCGTATTGCGGCATGCCGTTCTGACTCGGCTATGAAAAGGAGGTTCCTTATAATTGAGCTTGAAACTTTAATCGGACAGTACTCATTGATATGTGAGAAGTTTGCCCCTGTTTCTTAACGGAATGTTTATGGGCACCATACACGCAAAAAAAGAGTTTGTTTCAAAATTTCACCAAGTAAACTTCTTTTCTGAAAAACGCTAGTTTTTGTTTACGATAAAAGTACATGTTTTTTTTTTGCAATAAATGCTTGTAAGAATTTGTGACATATATAAAGTTTTTTTTTACACTGGCAATACCTTACAATCTTGATATGATCATAAAATGTTATTCGGGGTTTCAACTAGTTTTTCTTTACTTATAATTTAATTCGGGGTTTCAACTAGTTTTCCTTAACTTATAAATTAATTTATCGTCATGCTTATGTAAATGTAAAAGTGTACCAAGTTCAATTTAAAGTTGTAACGCAATTTTAACTCAAATTTTTTTCAATTATAAGCAGATCTAAGTTGGTAATTCAAACTCTTTTAGAATAAATTTGTATTTAGTTCGATGTTATAATACACACTTATATTAAAAGCCTTCCATGTTGCTCTAATGATTTTTGTCATTGGACGTACCCAAGGCGAAACTTTAAAAATTTTCAATTTCCGAATTTACCATCCGCCCACCACTTTTTATCCATCACTGGTCTAAACGCTTAAATACTCACCATCTCTTTGGGATCCCAAGTTGGGACGAAAAGTCGACTTTTAGTCTCTTCGCCTTCTATCAAGATGACAAAAGTCGACTTTTAGAATTTTCTTTGCAAAGAGTCGACTTTTGGACTTTATCAAAAAGTCGAATTTGAAAAAAGTAGACGTTACGAGTTTTGTCAAAAATTTTCTATATAAAATATTTGGATTTCCTAAAAGTTTTTTTAAAATTTTGCTATCAAGATATGATAATTTCTCTGTATTTCATTGAACCCAAAAAGAAATACAAAAATATCTCTATTCTATCCAAATCCAAATTGTGCTGTTGTCGTCACAATTACACATTAAAAAAGTCCGCCTATCCAAAATCGGAGTCTATCTGTTCTAAATTCCATCTAGACTTCGCTAAATTCGGTGCAAAAATCTCTATTTGTGAAATGTACTCTTATATAGGAGTTACTATGAAATATTGTTCGATTCGTCCATGGATTACACTTTCGCTAGGCCGAGAAAAATTGTGCCAAAAATGTGGATATCAGAGCAAAGGTCCCAAAAAGGAGGGGTACGTTATTATGGGTCTTACACTTAAAGTTGGACCGATATAGACCCTATTAGATATATTCGCATTTTATAGGCTTAAAACTTTTAATCTGTAGATCGATCTATTTATATGATAGGTAGGTACATCAAAATATGGACTGGGATGAGTATATTACTGTACTTTACATTAATTGGCCATTAGAAAAAATTTATTTCTCTAGCCGAACTTAGAATAGATGCCCAAGGGCATTGATCTATGATAGCCTTCAAAAGACTTCTTTGCTCTAGCCTCTTCATCCATTCTGATAACATGAGCTAGCCAATGCAAAAGTTGTATTTTGATGGGTTTGATTAATTATTCTATCGTGTCATACAGGTCGTGGTTCATACGACGCCTAGTATATTATAAGAAAATTTTCCAAACTTAAGCAAAATCTGAGATAAAATACGCCTTATGGGAGCTGAGGACTTCAAATTTTGAGTCCAGTCTATGCGGGGGCAACGAAAGATATAGTCCTATACAGCCCATCCTCGAACATAATGGATAAAAAAATGCATTTGTGCCAAAATTTAGCTTCCATAAACATACAACTATTACGATGAATCTTACACATATAATGGCAAAATTTGGCTTGGATCTGCATAAACTTTGGCACGAGTTATTTATGCAACAAGAGTAATTCAAAGAGCAATGAATCGTAAAATTGGATGCAGTTCTTAGCTAGCAGCAACATTAGCAAAGCCAAACTTGCCTCTGTGCAGTTTTCTTTTCGACTTTTCCACTTCAAAGTCGATTATTCGACTTTTTAGTCATGGAAAGTCGATTTGGACTTTTCGACGCTTTTACACAAAAAGTCGACTAATCGATTAGTCGAAGGTCGACTTTGGGATCCCTACCACCTCTCTCTAGTAGGAGAGATACAAGAGAAATAACTAGTCCGATAAACGAAAATCGGTTTTTGTTTTTACAATAAAAGAAAGTCGTAGGCGAAGTTACCAAAGGGTTTACAATAAACAAAGCTAGTTAGATTCGATAAAACTACGTTTATGGCTAACGTTTGATAAGTTGAAGCGAAACGACCCATAGTTACAACAAAGCTAAAAATTTCGTATAAAAAGTATTACGTCAAAATGTCTCAAACGTTTTATTTTTTGCGTGTAATATTTCGTATTTTGCTTATTGTTTATCAAAAGGAAAAACAAGTAAAAATGTACTTAGTTCGTCTGGGCCGAATCTTATATACCCTCCACCATGAATCGCATGTGTGAAGATCTTTGTGAGGTTTCTCTTTAAAAGCCGTAAAATGAGATTAATCCCGTGGGTTTTTTTACATGGATGATAATTGCCTACATTAGGCACTCTAGGCGTCAAATCGGGAGATCGGTTTATGTTGGAGTTTTATCAGGTTATCAACCAATGTGCACCATACCAGGCACAATTGTTGGTCAAGTCAAAACAAAATGCTACGTGCACAATTTCAGCCAAAACTGATAAGAGCAGCGCCCACTAGAGACTCAAGAAGTCAAATCGGTAGATCGGTTTATATGGGAGCTCTATCGGGATCAATTCCAACTATACCTGGCATAATTGTTGGAAGTCATAACAAACTACCATGCGGAAAATTTCAGCCAAATCGGGTAAGAATTGCGCCCTATAGAGGTGCAAGAACTTTATATGGCAGCTATATCAAAACATGGACCGATGTGGGACAAAATTTCAAGCGCTTAACTTTACTACTTCGAAAGTTAACGTGCTTTCGACAGACAGATAGACAGACGGACATGACTAAAATGACCTAGATTATCAAGACAATCAAGAATATACATATATACATTTGTTGGGTCTCAGATCAATACTTCGACCAATTCTATGGTGGATGTCTAAAAAATGGAAAGAATGCTTTTCTCTGTACATCACCCAACTCTCTCTCTCTATACATCACCCTACTTTTACATATAGAGCCGTAGTTATAACAATTTTGCTAAGATTTGTTCGAAATTTGGTACGGATTGTTTCTTTAACAATCTGAAAAAATCGTCAAAATTGGGTTAGTATATGATATAGCGTCGATATAAGTTATTGCCCTATTGCCACGTGTTGGCTTCTTATATCGCAGAGACCGCCCGACTTTTTTCTTTCTTTACTTTTTTCAAGATTTTTCTTGTGTTCTTTACAAAGCATTTAAAGTTGATTCTCGAAACCCTAGTCATGTTCGCCGGAACTGTCAGAAGAATTATGCCAATGGTACTTGAAGCGGTAACAACATCTTGTTATGGTAACCTTGGCTGCAAATAGAGATCTTAATTTTCCTACTGTGTGGTTTGTGATGATAATTATTGTGGGCAGTTTTTAAAAATATTTCAATGCTGTTTCCAACAGCATACAGTGAGGAAATTTACAACTATCAGTCAACTTCCAAGCACGTCATGTGCTCAGAGTGACGTTTGTCTAAAAGTATGGTCATAATGACTTTTGCAGTTATACCATCTTAATTTATTTGCTAGCTTGTACAAGTATAAACCATAAGTGTTGGTGGCCTGGTGTGGACAGTTGCAACCAACGACTACAAGCGTTTTATCACGGAATACCCCAGTAGCAGCAGAGTCATCATTAGGTGTGTTTTATTTAACCAGTACGTGGATTTTTTCGCTAATGTTGTATTTTCTTATTCTTATTCTTATATACATACCACGATGAAACTGAAGGAAAACTTTTAAAAGCGAAGAAAAATTGTAATAGCAATTATGCTGGAGGTCTATTCATTAAAAAATTAAAAGAAAATAAGTTAATATGTTTAATTTTTTACATAATTTTTTTTATTTTTAAATAATGTAACTACTTTTCAAAGATAAATTGAAAACACTTGGCAGAAAGTGTGTTTTATGAGACCATAACTAGCGAGTCCTTGCGAAATAAAACACACTTATGGTTGCCGTGAGCTTATCATAGCGGCTTTAATTGAGGTTTCATAATCGTAGGCCTTATAGAGATTTAAAGGCCCTGTATTAAATATTACAGCTAATTATACTCCCGTAAGATCATCAAAAAAATTTTCAAGATAATACGGTCAAAAATCGAAATATATTTAAAAGCCCGTAACACCTATATATGAAAGACTTATTTAGTTTATTTAGCAAAAAATTAAAAGTTTGGGAAATTGTTACGACACACAAAATAATTTTATCACGAAGTTTTATTGTAACCGTGTAACGTTTCGCCCCAAACTTAGAAACACTAGTCATGAACGTAGTATTATTGAATGTGACTAACTTTGTTTATTGCAAACCCTTTAGCAGCTTCGTCTATAGTAAAAGGATCTTCCTTTTGTTGTAAAACCAAAAACTCTTTTATTGCAAAAGTGTTTCAAAAGCCGCAAACGTGTACCGGACAAAAAATTGAGCGGGTCCGTCGAGTGCAAATGGGAAAGTGTAAATTTTTAAAGATTCGGTACCAAAAGTCTGGTATGTCCAATGGTAAAAATTATTAGAACAACGCTCAAATGGCAGCCATGTACAAGAAAACACAACAAGAATTTCTAAGGCACAAACACATTACGCTATAAAGAAATATCCATCACAAAGTAGGTACATGAATGTGTGAAAACAACAACAAAAAAATTTGTTTTATTTATAGCAAAACAAATACAGCAGATCATGGCACAAAACCATAATGGAGTTGTGCAAAAATGGAGGCTTCTAGTATATATGTATGTATATCATAACATCGTAATAAATCCAAATATACTCTGAAAGAGTTTGAAGTACCAACTGATATCTGATTATAATTCGAAAAAATGTAAGATTTTCAATACGAACAATTCATTTAAAACGTTGGACGTTAAATTTATTTGAAAATAAGAAAAACTAGTTGAAACCCCGAATAACATGTTCTATATATCAAGAATAAAAGGTAATGTAAGCATAAAAAAACATTATATTTGTCACAAATTCTTGCAAAATTTATTCGCAAAATCATGTACTTTTATCGCGAAAAAAGTGTAATGTTTTTCAGAAAAGAAGTTTACTCGCGAACATTTCATTATGTCAAACGAATTATTTTTTTGCTTGTACAAAAATAACATAAAGCTGAAAGTGGCAAACGCAACAGAAGGCAAAGCCATGACCCATTCAATTGCTTAGAGAAAGCACATCTTGAACCTCGCAATGGCAAACTATTACCCAATCCATTCGAAATGCCGCAAAATCCGTACAGGGATACCAAAGGGCTCTCCTGAGGAACCCATGGTACGAACGGCAATATTCAAATGCTACTGCATGGTGTTTAAAGGTTGTTTGAGTTTTGACATTCCTGCATAATTGATCCAATATTCATCAGCTAAAGTAGAAAAGACGCTCTCCAAACCGTGGAATACTCGACGAGATTTTTACTCACAGTTCTTGGTCACTATGCAAAATAGCCATAAGCTCTTAAAGGGGACTCAATCACAAGATGGACCACTGACTCTGCCAATCCGTAACGCTATGACGCTAGAGACGACTTTGAACAAGCCCATACACGTACGTATAAAGACTTAAAACGATGAGAGAACTGTAGCTATTCGTCGGATAGACGATGTGAACATAGGGGAAAAGGGGTAGTGCAGCAGAGGTTTCGCAATAGCTGCATGAGATGACAATGCAACTACTGGTATGTTGCTAATATGTTGCGAGATCAACATTTTTGTCAAGTCAATTGGAGAGGTTAAATCATTGACCGTTCTAGATTGAAAGCAGAATCCTTATCAATTGGATGGTAAGTGGGAAATGAGAGACGGTGACCCTGGCATTAAGAGCCAGTCGACGAAAAATTTGAAAAACTCAAAACTTTTTGTGGCAACTCTGGGATGCGCATGTGACATGTTGAATTAGAAGCGAAAACCCTATGGGGGAATCCAGACCGGGAAAGAACAAGGCGTGTACTGAGGGAAAGTAGGAAGGAGCTTAGAGCGAATACCCATGGATTATGCTAAACATTTTCACAAATTAACTTTGTTGAAATGCATACGTTTGCTCAAGTTCCTTAATGGAAAAATTTACAATCTGAAGGACATATGTGTACTTAATGTCTAAAATTTCTACCAAATCAGCCAAAAAATTCTTGGGGCCATTGAAGACTAATCGGGAGATTGGTTTATATAGGAGCTACAAGTACATCATGTTATAGACCGATTTGAACAGTACTTGGGGCAGTTGTTGGAAGTCGTAATAGAACACTACGTGCAAATTTTCAGCCATATCGGAAAAGAATTGTGGTTACTATGGTATCACGTGACGTCGAGCTATATCCAAATCTGAACCGATAGGGTCCAATTACATTGTTACTATTTTTAAAAGCTTCACGAACCATCAATTAATGTCATACTCTTTGCTAATATAGAAAGGGCAACGGCGATCGAAACTATGGTAATAACTGTCCGTTACAATTATCGAAAATTGCAGACCTTTTACAATCCTCTTGATTTCTGAATTCACATAGTTTTCTTTCCTACGCTGTATGTTCTTCTACCCCAATTTCGATTATTTTGCCTTGAACTCAAAAAAGGTTTTTATTTTATCCGATTTAGAAAACACTGTCTGCTGAAAACAAATTCAAAACTTAAAACTTTTGAATGAATTTTAACAAAATTTTTTAACTTCTAAACAACATTTAAGGTATTTGCTATATATTAATAATAACATTTTGCCAATTTTAGGTTTTAATTTTTGTTTAAAAGCATAAGTATAATAGTAGCAGTTATTTCGTCTGCTGTTGTTTCAATTCGTTCAAAAATTAGAAAAAATTTGACTTTTGACTTGTAAAATTGAAAAATAAGATGGAATATAATTTTTTTTATATATTTATGACTTCTTTGAACTTTCTTAAACTTTTTACCATTTGAAAACAGCAGAGAATGTTTGCTGTTTTAGAAAAAAATTACTGCTGTCCTGCTTAGCAGATTTTCTGCTGTTACAGCAAACATTTTTGCTGTTTAGCAGACTTTCTGCTGTTACAGCAAACATTATTGCTGTTTAGCAGACTTTCTGCTGTTACAGCAAACATTTTTGCAATTTTTACTAAACAATTTCTCTGAATTTCAAATGTGCTGTCAAATGTAAAAAAGTTAAAGAAAGCAAAAAAATGCTTTTTTAAAAAGTTTTATATTTAATCTTATCTTTAAATTTTACAAGCATAGAACGGAAATTCGTATCCAAATTTCTAACATTTGCTTATTTTTTAACGAATTTAAATAACAGCAGACAAAATAACTACTCATATAGAATTTATGCTTTTCACCAAAAAATAACCCCTTAAATTGATGAACTGTTTTTTTTTATTAATTATTGAGGGAAATGCTACATATGTATGTTGTTAAGAAGCTCAAAAATGTTGTATGGATTCATTAAAAAGTTTAGAATTTTTAATTTAATGTCAGCAGACAGTGGTTGCTGATATCATCAGACTAATTTCTTTTGTTGCAGGCCACTTTGACATAATTGGAAATGTACGCGCGGATTTAGCCGCTTAATTTGCATGCACTTTTATCAAAATGGAAAAAGTCGACTTTTTGACTTTTCGACTTTTTTTTTTTGCAAACTCTTTGTATTTTCATAAACGTGATGTATAAGAAAAGTTTTAAGTGCAAAACGGACACATTTTTACATCAAACCACTCCGCTATCTTAAATCCAATATGTCAAATTTTTACTAAATTTCATAGGTTTCCACAATCCCATTTATTTTTTTCTTTGAATTAAAGCTTGAAATGGTCTATATATCCTAGCTGACTTTCAATTGGTGTTTTTCTTAATGTAATGTCTGTCTTCCTTATGTATGTTAACATCAAAGATGTTTGCTGGGATGTCAGCCAAACAAAAAATTCTTTATATTGGATTTCGATACCAAAAAATTGCTGATTCTATTGATTAATTCATTGACCGCTGTCAGTCAACAGCAAACACAGCAAAGCGGGTAACCTGACACCTCATGACGACAACAATAACAAAATCGTCAATCAGCGAGAAACCAATAGCAGCACCAGCAACAGCACCAACCAACAGCAGCAGCGCCAACAGCAGCACCAACCAACTTCAACCTAAGTTTAAGATTTTTGATTCAGTTCTGTAAAAGCACTCAAATTAATAAAAACAGAAATGTAGTAACTGTTAACTGGCGCCCAACAATCCATCAACGCACCCGGAGGCTGTGACCAAGGACCAAAAAAACACCCTAGAAGACCACAGAGGCTGTAGCTACAACTACCGGCTCAACACACGTCAACAAGTAAGCGGACGATTCTCCAAGTAGATTTAACGAAAGGACAACGAAATCGCCTCCATGGACGTATGGAAAATCTTTATAGGGATACATTTGTAAGTAGGCAGTGAACAAAAAAAAAAAAAAAAAGTTGTGAATCGTAGATTTAATAATTAAGAAGAATTTAAATACAAAAGTGAAAAAAATGTGAAAACTCTGGTAGAGGAAAAAATTTTGGTGAATAATTAAAGAATTTAAAAATTGTAACTTCAGGAAATAGAAAAATCAATAGAATTAAGAAAAGTTGGAAAAAGTTAGATTTAATAATTAAGAAGAATTTAAGTACAAAAGTGAAAAAAATGTGAAAACTCTGGTAGAGAAAAAATTTTGGTGAATAATTAAAGAATTTAAAAATTGTAACTTCAGGAAATAGAAAAATCAATAGAATTAAGAAAAGTTGGAAAAAGTTAGATTTAATAATTAAGAAGAATTTAAGTACGAAAGTGAAAAAAACGTGAAAACTCTGGTAGATAAAAAAAAAAAAAAAAAAAAAAAAAAAAAAAAAAAAAAAAAAAAAAAAAAAAAAAAAAAAAAAAAAAAAAAAAAATTTTTGTGAATAATTAAAGAATTTAGAAATTTTAACTGCAGGAAATAGAAAAATCAATAGATTTAGGAAAAGTTGGAAAATAATTAGAAATATGGCTAACCCAAATGGTGACTTATTGAGACCCCCAATCCTTAACATTCCCAATCCACCGCCTCCTCTACCTAATGGTAATATTGACATGGATAGAATACTGCGGGCATGTGTAGAACAGTCTAGGCGCACGGTTAGGGAAATACTAAACCCTAACGCAGACATATCCGGTGTTGATCAGCAGATAGAAGAACGTTTTAGGGGAGAACTAGACGATCTAGATAGGATCCCTGACATAGTCAGATGCCTCAGGGAATTCTCCGGTAATCCGGGAGAATTTAGTTCGTGGAAGAAGAGCGTCGATAGGGTCTTGCAACTCTATGAGGCATCAAAAGGGACCCCTAGATATTTCGGAATATTGAATGTGGTTAGGAACAAAATCATTGGTAGCGCGGATGCCGCCCTTGAGTCATATAATACCCCATTAGATTGGAGTTGTATTTCCCGGTGTTTGACTCTGCATTATGCAGACAAAAGGGATTTGTCAACTCTCGAGTACCAAATGTCTTCACTGATTCAGGGACAGAGCACAGTTCAGGACTTCTACCAGAGCGTCTATGCGCATTTGTCATTGATAATGAACAAATTGGCTTGCATGGATATGGGTAGGGAATCGTTGGATATTATGACCCAGACTTATCGGGACAAAGCCCTGGACACCTTCATAAGAGGGCTTAAAGGCGATTTACCAAGATTACTGGGAATTAGGGAACCAACCGACCTTCCTCAGGCACTACATTTGTGTCTGAAGCTAGAAAATCAGCAATATAGGACGCAGTATGCTAACGCTCATATGAAAACGGATAAGGCTATGGCCCATCCGCAGTATCGCAACCACGGGCAACCGCAAGTTTCACATCATCCTCTTCCCACGCATAACTTCCAGAGTTACTCGCCTGCACGTTGGCAAGTGCAGCAATATGCTAACCAAATGACTCCACGGCAACTTTACACAGGTAATTCCCCACAACTAATGCCTCCACGGCAATTCTACACTGGTAATTCCCCACCACAAATGCCTCCACGGCAATTTTACACCAGCAATAACATACCGCAAAGACCGACGATACCGAAGCCACAACCCAGGCCAGAACCGATGGATATAGATCGGTCTATGCGTACGAACACAGTTGATTACGTGAACAGACCTGGACAGGGTAATAGGTTTATGGAGAAAAGACCGCTCAGTCAGTCCTACCAAGTGCATCGACCTCAAAAGATGCAGAGGAATTTCAATATTGAATCCGAACAGGAGGATAGTCATCAGGGTAGTCAGGCAGTATCTTACGAAGAGACAATGGAGAATTATGAAGATGAGGAGAAGCTTCAACCCTTCGAGGACTATCTCGAGAAATATTATGATAGGGGTGACACCGAAGCGGACGACTTTGTTGATGTGAATTTTTTAGACTAGCGAACTCGTCCTTGCCCTATATTGAATGCAGGATGAGTTCAGGCCGTATATTGAAATTTTTGATAGATACCGGTTCAAATAAAAATTATATCCAGTCCGATTTAGTAAAGAATCCTACCCCTAATTTAAAAAATTTTTTCGCTAGATCTGTTGGTGGTAGGACCGAGATCACTCACCATACATTGGTAAGCGTCTTTAACGAAGACGAGAATCCCTTGACGTTCTTTATTCTTCCAACATTGAAGACTTTCCATGGCATCATAGGTAATGACAGTTTGAGGGAGATGAGAGCTGTCATTTATACGTTTGAAAATTATGTGGTTTTCAACAATAGGAGAAAAATACGCCTCAAGCAACAACTTTCACAATCCATTAACACCATTGACATTAGAAATACGCACATGTCTGAACGACAAATAAACGAACTTAATGTCATTATCAGGCAATTTAAGGGTTTATTTAGTGACCCTAATGAAAAATTGACGTTCACTACGACTGTTGTAGGTGAGATAGAAACAAAGAATGACTCTCCAGTCTATTCACGTTACTATCCGTATCCAATGCATTTGAAGGACGAAGTTGAGAGCCAAATTCAGGAACTACTAGACGATGACATAATCCGACCATCCCGGTCGCCCTACAATTCACCGGTTTGGATTGTTCCCAAAAAGGCAGATTTTTCGGGAAAAAAGAAGTACCGTTTGGTTATCGATTACCGTAAACTGAACGATATCACTATTCCAGACAAATATCCGATACCCAATATTAATGAAATTTTACCGCAACTTTCGAAAAGTAAATGGTTTTCAGTAATCGACTTAAAAAGTGGTTTCCACCAGATACCATTAAAGGAAAGCGATATGAGAAAAACCGCCTTTTCGGTTAACAACGGTAAATATGAATTTACAAGGCTTCCGTTTGGGTTGAAAAACGCCCCTTCTATTTTCCAAAGAGCCTTGGATGACATATTGCGGGAACATATAGGGAAGATATGTTTTGTCTACATAGATGACATTATCATTTTTGCAGAAGACGAGGAAACGCATTTGAAGAACCTGCACACTGTTTTCCAGACCTTAGAGGGTGCTAACCTGAAAGTTCAACTGGATAAGTGTGAGTTTCTAAAAAATGAAGTGGAGTTCCTAGGATTTCTGATATCCGATTCGGGAATTAGAACTAATCCAACAAGAGTAGAGGCCATAAAGAATTTTCCACTTCCGAGAACCCTCAAAGACCTAAGATCTTTCCTTGGACTTTCGAATTTCTACAGGCGCTTCATAAAAGACTACGCTAAAATAGCAAAGCCTCTAACTTTGCTTTTGAGGGGGGAGAAAGGTCGCGTCTCGAAACACATGTCTAAAAAAATTAATGTTGATCTGGATGAAAATGCGATAACAGCATTCAATAAACTGAAAGATTCATTAATTTCGGAAGACGTTTTATTGGCATACCCGGATTTCGGCAAGGAATTCCAATTGACAACAGACGCTTCAAACTATGCCCTTGGAGCAGTGTTATCGCAGGATGACAGACCCATCATATTCCTTTCTAGAACTCTCCAAAAGTCCGAGGAACACTACGCGACTAATGAGAAAGAATTGCTCGCAATAGTATGGGCCTTGAAGTCATTAAGGAATTATCTCTATGGATCGGCCAAGATGAAGATCTTTACGGACCACCTTCCCTTGACATACTCTTTGAATAATAAGAATTCCAATTATAAACTTAAAAGATGGAAAGCCTTCCTTGAGGACTATAAATATGAACTGCTGTATAAACCAGGGAGCACTAATGTTGTGGCTGACGCCCTATCAAGAATCCCACAAGGAGTGTCTCATATAAACTCCTTGACGGCGACACAGCATAGTGACGAAAGTTCACCCCAGGACTTAATACAATATACGGACGCCCCATTAAATGCTTTTAAGAATCAAATTATAATATCTCAAGAAGAAATGACGTCCTACAAATTCGATACAATTTTTCCACAATACCATAGACACACACTTGAGTTATCGGACACATCCGAGAGCAACTTATTGGACAATCTAAAAAAATGCTTGAACCCGTCAGTAACGAATTGTATTAAAACTTCAGATGAGATTTTAGGAAAACTTCAAGAGATATTTAGCACAAACTTTGGCAGATATAAAGCCAAATACACTAGGACAATGGTGCAAGACCTTACGAACGAGGATGAACAGGAGGAAGAAATTATTAGGGAACATGAGAGAGCTCATAGAAACAGTTCCGAGAACAAAGTACAATTGCTGAAGAGATTCTACTTTCCCAAAATGAGTGCTAAAATAAAGAAAGTTACCAAACTATGTAAAATTTGTAAAGAGAACAAATACGAACGCCACCCTAATAAGATTATGCTTCAGGAAACACCAATCCCTGAATTCCCGGGACAAATTGTCCACATAGATATTTTTATAACAGAGAGGAAACCAGTCCTAACCGCTATTGACAAGTTCTCTAAATACGCCCAGGCGAAGGTTTTGCAATCGAGGGCTACTACGGATATAAAGGAACCATTAAGGGAAATACTTCTAGCATTCGGCATGCCCGAGATAGTGGTTATGGACAATGAAAGGTCATTTAATTCTTCGGCAATAGTATTCATGTTGGAAAACCAATATAATGTAAAAATCTTTAAAGTTCCCCCATACGCTAGCTACGTCAATGGACAAATAGAGAGGTTCCATTCGACACTGACCGAGATTATGAGGTGCATCAAGGCAGAGAATTCCCCTGATTCCTTCTCAGAGCTCCTTCATAAGTCTCTGTTTGAATATAATAATTCGATTCATTCTACCACTGCACGAAAACCAGTGGAGGCATTCTTTGGAAGACGTGTCTTCACTGCACCCCAAGAACTGGAGAGGGAAAAAATGGAGATAGTCGAAAAACTCAAACAGAAACAGGCGAGTGATATGAGGGTCCATAACAAGAATAGAACAAACCATAAGGATTATGAACCAGGAGATAAAGTTTTCGTGAAGGTTAACAAGAGGCTAGGAACAAAGCTGAGTAAAAGCTATGCCGAGGAAATTGTTAAAGAAAATAAAAATAGCACAATCACTACGGAGTCAGGTCGCATTGTTCATAAGAATAACATTAGAAACTAAAGTAAATTCCATCTTTCCAGATTTTTATCCCTTTTTGCAAAGGCTGAGGTGCAGATTCTAGATTACTCCAACTCACAGATTATTTCTATAAATACTGGTTATGCGAAACTTCAGACGGGATATTTGAAATTAATACATGTTATTGAGACAGAGGACTACCAGAATGTAATTAATACCCTGCAGCAACACCTACGTCAGAATATAAACCAATCCCATCCTCTTTATCCATACCTTCAACATGAACTTACCCAACTTCAGCGTCACCTAGATAGGATTAAGCCCAGAGTAAAGAGATCTCTTAATTTTATTGGATCTACTTGGAAATGGATCGCCGGAAATCCAGATCACGACGATTTCGAGATAATAGAGCAAAAAATTAACAATGTTTTGTCAAGCAATAATAGGCAGGTTGTAATAAATAATCTGTCTCTAAAAAAAATAGATGAACTCACAGAAAATACCAACAAAATTATAAAAATTGTAAAAACCAATGAAAATTTTATAACCATGCTCAAAATGAAAATTGACCTTTTAAAGGAAGAAATTGTTAATGTAAATTATGCCATTCACTGGGCAAAGTCCGGCATAATAAATTCATTTGTATTGTCGAACACTGAAGTGAATATTGCAAAAGAGCTTTTCGAGAAAGATTCAATTCCCTTTGTAAACATAGAAGAAATATTCGAATTCTCTGAAGTAAAAATTGCATCAAATGAAAAATCACTTATTTATATTGTCAATGTACCGACTACGAATTTAGATTCCTGCAGTAAACTCTTGATTAAACCCACTAAGAGTGGGGATCTTATTAATAAAATTGATTATAATGAAATACTAGTTTGTAAAAATGAATCCTATGGGATCCTTAAACCATGTAAATCTTTCAATAATCTGACTGTTTGTAATTTAAATAATGTCAAAAGAATAGAAAAAGAAAATTGTTTGTTAAATCTTTTAAAAAGCGTAGAAGCAAACTGTACTTTATTGAGACATAGCACCACCCCTACAGTAGAGGAAGTCTTGCCTGGGATGATTCTACTAAATCAATTCGATGGTACCATTCTCATCAACGACGAGCAGTACAATCTTACGGGAACCTTCATAATCAAGTTTCAAAACGCTTCCATAACAATTGACAACGAGACATACAACTATTTCCAAACAACGTATGCCGAACCATTACCTGCAATCCTACAACCTAGATCTCCTGGATCAAAAATAGAAGAAGTAACCACTTTGGAATTTGTAAAAAGGATCCATCTAAACAATACAAAAGCGATAGAACTGTTGAACATTAAAAACAAATGGAGTGCGGCCGTGCATTTACTCACAATAGCTGCAGCTCTCATTCTGGTATTGTTCTTGATAAGAAGAAAGCAGCGCCCATTGATTGAAACCGTTAATCTAGCACCTCCCAATCAACTATCAGTTCCGACATCGAATTCAACAAACTTTCCAAGAGACGTACCAAGATTATCTCAGATACCTTACTTCTAACGGTATTACGATCGAGGACGCTCGTAACTAAGAGGGGAGGTGTTAACATCAAAGATGTTTGCTGGGATGTCAGCCAAACAAAAAATTCTTTATATTGGATTTCGATACCAAAAAATTGCTGATTCTATTGATTAATTCATTGACCGCTGTCAGTCAACAGCAAACACAGCAAAGCGGGTAACCTGACACCTCATGACGACAACAATAACAAAATCGTCAATCAGCGAGAAACCAATAGCAGCACCAGCAACAGCACCAACCAACAGCAGCAGCGCCAACAGCAGCACCAACCAACTTCAACCTAAGTTTAAGATTTTTGATTCAGTTCTGTAAAAGCACTCAAATTAATAAAAACAGAAATGTAGTAACTGTTAACTTGTACACTACAACTTATTTGAGACGGCATTTTCATACCCCAAATTGGAGTCCATATATTCATGTGTGTGAAAATATATTCAAATATATTATATTAGGAAATTTACCACAGAGCGCCACTTACATGTCGAATATAAAATCATAATACAGAAATCCTGTTTGAATTTTTGTCTAATACAAAAATGACAAATATGATATTCTAATATAAAAACAAGATATGGTACGGTTCGGACCACAATTAAATTATATGTTGGAGACCTGTGTAAAATTTCAGCCAATTCGTTTAAGAATTGCGCCCATTGGGGCTCACGATGTAAAATAGAGAGAACGATTTATATGGGATCTGTATCGGGCTATAGACCGATTCAGACCATAATAAACACGTTTGTTGATGGTCATGAGAGGATCCGTCGTACAAAATTTCAGGCATATCGGATAATAATTGACCTCTAGGGGTCAAGAAGTCAAGATCCCAGATCGGTTTATATGGCAGCTATATCAGGTTATGAACCGATTTGAACCTAATTTGACACAGTTGTTGAAAGTAAAAATAAAATACGTCATGTAAAATTTCAGCCAAATCGGATAGGAATTACGCCCTCTAGAAGCTCAAGAAATCAAATCCCCAGATCTGTTTATACGACAGCTATATCAGGTTATGGACCGATTTCAACCATACTTGGCACAGTTGTTGGATATCGTAACAAAACACGTCGTGCAAAAATTCATTCAAATCGGATAAGAATTGTGCCCTCTAGAGGCTCAAGAAGTCAAGACGCAAGATCGGTTTATATGGCAGCTATATCAGGTTATGAACCGATTTAAACCATACTTGGCACAGTTGTTGGGTATCATAACAAAACACGTCGTGCGAAATTCCATTCCAATCGGATAAGAATTGTGCCCTCTAGAGGCTCAAGAAGTCAAGACCCAAGATCGGTTTATATGGCAGCTATATCAGGTTATGGACCGATTTGAACCATACTTGGCACAATTGTTGGATATAATAACAAAACACGTCGTGCAAAATTTCAATTCAATCGGATAAGAATTGCGCACTCTAGAGGCTCAAGAAGTCAAGACCCAAGATCGGCTTATATGGCAGCTATATCAGGTTATGAACCGATTTGAACCATACTTGGCACAGTTGTTGGATATCATAACAAAACACGTCGTGCAAAATTTCATTCCAATCGGATAAGAATTGCGCACTCTAGAGGCTCAAGAAGTCAAGACCCAAGATCGGTTTATATGGCAGCTATATCAAAACATAGACCGATATGGCCCATTTACAATACCGACCTACACTAATAAGAAGTATTTGTGCAAAATTTCAAGCGGCTAGCTTCACTCCTTCGGAAGTTAGCGTGCTTTCGACAGACAGACGGACGGACGGACGGACAGACGGACGGACATGGCTAGATCGACATAAAATGTCACGACGATCAAGAATATATATACTTTATGGGGTCTCAGACGAATATTTCGAGTAGTTACAAACAGAATGACGAAATTAGTATACCCCCCATCTTATGGTGGAGGGTATAATTATTAAATCGTAAGACTAATAAAGATAAATCAAATAAAATGCTTCGCCAATATTAAGAATTTGGCACCCTAAGAACCCAAGATATTGGCATTTTTCGCTAATATTTGGCTAGTTTTCCTTATGGTACTTTATTCTTCAGACAAAAAGGCCCACTGTGCCAACTAGGAAGTAGTGCCCTGAAAGAGCTTACAGGAAATATCACGTAGGCCATGCCTTTGTGGAATCTTAAGAATTTGGCACCCAAAGAACTCAAGATATTGGAGTTTTTCGCCAATATTTGGCCAGTTTTCCTTATGATGCTCTATTTTTCCAACACTATTTTTCTCTATTTTGTGTATGGTCAAAATCGGTCCATCACCTGTTATAATTGCCATATAAACCAATCGGGGATCTTGACTTCTTGAGCCTCTAAGAGCGCAATTATTACCCAAATTGACTACATTTTCGCATAAAGTCTTGTGTATGGTCAAAATCGTTCCATAACCTGTTATAGTTGCCATACAAACGAATCTGGGATCTTGACTTCTTGAGCCTCTAAGGGCGCAATTATTACCCGAATTGACTGAATTTTCGCATTGAGTCTTTTGGTTTGCCTTGCAACAACTGTGCCAAGTACGGTCTAAATCTGTTCATAACCTGATATAGCTCCCATGTAAACCGATTTCCCGATTATATTTCTTAAGCTACTAGAGGGCGCAATTTTCTTCTGATTTGGCTAAAATTTTGCACAACGACTTCTACTATGGTCTTCAACATTCAATTCTTTTTGGTCCGTATCGGACCGTAACTTGATATAGCTCCAATATCATAGCAATTCTTCTCCATTGTCTTTTGTTTGTCTAAAAAAATATACCGCGCTAAGAACTCGATAGCGCGGTATATTTTTTTAGACAAACAAAAGACAATGGAGAAGAATTGCTATGATATTGGAGCTATATCAAGTTACGGTCCGATACGGACCAAAAAGAATTGAATGTTGAAGACCATAGTAGAAGTCGTTGTGCGAAATTTTAGCCAAATCAGAAGAAAAATGCGATCCGTGTTGGAGGGAATAAAGGCTTCGGCCCAATCGAACTTAGCAAGCTTTTACTTGTTTAAATTTTCAGTATTTATTTTCAAAACGTTATGATCTAAGAAGCATTCGACTAAAAAAGGTTTTGATTTTGTATTATATTTGATTTTTCATATTCCAAAGATATAGAAAAAGTAGAAAATTCACTCGATTTTGCTTCCCACGCTATATAAGCATTTATTAACAAATTTTAACAAATTTGGTGCTCTTTTTACCTCGCGCCATACATGATTTCAGTTGCTATCATATATTAAACGTATGGAAAGTTATCATTTTGCATTAAATGCCTAATTTTAGGAGGCCACCGTAGCGCAGAGTTTAGCATGTCCTGGGTTCGAATCCTAGCAAGACCATCAGAAAAATTTTTCACTGGTGGTTTTCCCCTCTCAATGATGGCGAAATTAAAAACTTCTCTTCAAAGAGAAAAAAAGGGCAGAGTGGGCCTGGGGGTCTACATTGAAAACCCAGAGACTGAGATCTGTTTTCGACTGCCTGACCATAATGTAGTCCTGCAGGCGGAGGACTACTACTAGATTAGTATGTCACCCATCTTGTGGTGGTGGGGATAAAAATAAATTTTGTTTCGACAGGATAGGGCCTTGTGTCATACTATAAAGGCCTTTACAAGGCCTGACGACAGTTAGTGGCAACTCTGTGATAAAAATGATCTCAAATACTCAACAGATGTTGGATTTTTTTGCATTCACTTCTTTGGCGTTTATGCTTTTTATTTTTTGTTACGAAAAACTTCCATAAAAAAGTAGCCAATGCCTAAATACTTGCAGTACCAGCCGAATCTATGACGATTATCTTTACGCTTTCGAGTTTGTTTTGCTCTCATCGTACTTAAAAAAAAGAAATACACAAGTGTTTCTAATAAACAAAAAAATAGAGGACTATTTTGTAGTATTTTTTTTTCTTCCAACGAACTCAGTAGAGAATACCAAGGATAGGTCGAACGTATTATGCTATAGATCATTCGTAATACCTTTATTAAAATTTTGATTAAAAATGGTCAGAAAGAAAATTGATTTAAGTTAATTATATGAAAGACAGCTAGAACTAGAAATGCTGTATATTTGAATAAAACGGTCTTAAAGAAAAACAATTAAAAATTAAAGCTTCTAGGAACCGAACAAGGATGATAGAAAGACTGCTTTACATGGTAGCCAGGGACGTAGCCAAAAATTGCCAAAATTCTTCTATTACTGTGAAATCGGTAAAGATACATAAACATTTTATTTAGAAAATTGTAGTCGCTACTGGGTGCAGGAACTGGCTCATCGGCGGTGGCATTTGGTTAAAGTCAGACCGGAATTTTGTTTAAATGTTTCCAACTATTGCCGTATATGGCTATAATTTGCATTATGACTTTATAAGTCCTAAAGTTTTCCTAATTTATTGAAGATAACATAAGAAAAGATGGTAGAACTAGAAGTCAGAAATTCGAAGAGATTTTCACGTTATTGCAGGTGTTAACTTTTTTCTTTCTTTTCCCACCAATTTTTACTCGGTAGGTAACATAAATAAATAATTGATGTCAAATGACCGTAAGTGTAATATTAAACTTGCTCTTATAGATAAAAGTCTGCCGACAAATATTATTTTAACACATTTCCTTACTTATGGTGCGTATTAAGTTCTTTTTTGCATTGTAATTTTTTCATGGTCAAAAGAAAAAAAAATTAATAATTAAAAAAGTACCTTTTAAAATTTTTTGAAAAATATTTCAACGTGTCCAAGTGTACGGTCAAAGGCCACAGAACTATTGGGTTGCCCAAAAAGTAATTGCGGATTTTTTAAAAGAAAGTAAATGCATTTTTAATAAAATTTAGAATGAACTTTAATCAAATATACTTTTTTACACTTTTTTTCTAAAGCAAGCTAAAAGTAACAGTTGATAACTGACAGAAAAAGAATGCAATTACAGAATCACAAGCTGTGAAAAAATTTGTCAACGCCGACTATATGAAAAATCCGCAATTACTTTTTGGGCAACCCAATAATAAATTTCTACTAGAATCAACGTTGCTTGATATTGACTGATAGATTTCGATCCTAACTCAGTATGAGCTCCGTATCAATTGCCTTAAATACTGTATTGTGGATTACAACATTCCAAGAAAAAAAAACGAAATGGTTTCATTCGAAATAATTATTTTAAAATGTAAATTAATCTGGGTGATGCGGTCGTTAAAGGAAATGTCATAACTTGATGGTTTCTATATTAAAACAATACATTTATGGCGATAAGCCAGCAGGTGCTATTTTATGTCAACATAATTATGTCCACCTTTCTTCGCTAAATGGTTATAAAATATTAAAAAAATGATTTGTTTTCTTCTAAATACATTACGGCTTAGGAAATCAGAAAAACATTTTTTTTTAAATTGTTCTCTTAAAACAATTTTTTTTGAAATTAAGAAAAAAAATTACTACGTCAATTTAAATACTCTAAATTATGAATATATAAAATTTCATCCAAATTGGACAAGGGAATCGTAGGTCAAGCGTAATGGGTTAATATTTTGTCTTAAAAATATTTATTGAAAAAATTTTAGGAAATGTTTCCGTTTGAAAAGATGTTTCTTTTAGAAAATATAGTTTCGATGATGCGCTGGCCTGAGCAACATTTTACTTCTAGACAATATTTCATTGAAATTTTGCCTTTAGAAAAAATATCTTTCAAGTTTTATCTTTACATAGAAAATATTTAATTTTGTATTTTATCTTGTGATTTTTTATTTTGTTTTTGTTTCTATTTGAGACAGAAAAGCAGTGCAGACACAAAAAAACATTGTTGAAATTTTATTTTATTGGCTTTATAAAATAATTTCAGGGTAGTTTGACTTTGGAAAATATTTACCTAAATATAGTCTTTAGAAACAAAAATCATTAAAATGTAGTCTTTAGAAAAATTTCGGGCCCGAGTGTCCCCCTGGCTACGTCCCTAATGGGAGCTATATAAGGTTATTGACTAATGTGGACCGTATTCGGCACACTTGTTGGAAGTCGTAACAGAACATCGCATGCAAAATTTCAGCCAAATCGGACAAAAATTGCGGCTAGTAAGGGCTCAAGAAGTCACATCGCGTTTGACCGCTATCGTGATTTCGACATACGGACGGACGAACATGGCTAGATCGAGGCAGAGCGCCGAGACGGTCAAGAATTTAGGTAATTTATGGGGTCTTAGACGAATATTTTGAGATGTTACAAACGGAATGACTAGATTAGTATACCCATTATTAGTACAGTTGGGGCACAAAAGTTGGAGCGAGAGGGCCTAAAAAAGAGGACGCTTAAAAAGAATGGATCCATTTGACCAACGACACCTGTTAACCACTACATTTACCTAAAGTATAACTTAGATATTGGACCCATTTTTACTAACAACATCTGGCATCCAAAAGGTGGAAGCCCGTCTTTGAGCGTTGTTTTAAACTTTATATTGGCAACACTCTTTCTTCCAAATAAGTGAGAGATACGCAACAACCAAATCCGTGCCCCCGCCGACATTTGTTGTCCCATGTGAGTATGTTAGATACGCCAACTTGATTGGATTTGGTTAAATGACTGTTTGGAATTTCAATTTTTGGATGTTTGAAAGGTGTTGCACTTTTGCTAATGATATTTTTTGGCGCTTTTGACTTAACTCTTCAAAGTTGGAAACGTCCAAATGCGTGGTTGTCGTTCGTGCCGTACTTATGTCGGCATTAACTGAAGTATTCATGTTTTTATCTTAATTGCTGTTGCCTATGGTACTGACTTACAGTCATTGTGTTAACATTTCAACATTAATATGTAATTTTTTCTCGACTCATGCACAACTCAATAATAGAAAATGAAATACAGATATATGACCGGAAAATTTACATTAAATGTATGATTAAAGGGCCACACCCATGGGCCTACTCCTTAATGGGTTTGGATGGAAATGACTGAAATCAACTTACTTCCTTAACAACATACCCTCGCCAATAAAGTCGATATAATTTAATAGGCTTAGCATTTTCTTCGGGTCACCGGAGCAAGCAATAGCAGCCTTTGAAATTATAGAAAAAGAATCAACGTAAGTTGGTCTTTCAGTAGATGGAGATTAGACAAGGTGGATGGTATAAACTCTCACGAAGTCCTGTTAGCCCGAGCAGATAAAGAAAATGGAGAAAGTTGGGAACTACAACTTTGAGATAGTCAGCATCTTTATCTGCCTCGGCACCGCCGTGACCGAAATGAACGACACCAGTTTTGAAGTAAAATAAGGATAATTTTAACTTACAGATGCCACTCTGGATTGAGCAATCAGTTTGGGAGCAAAGCTACCACGCGACAGAAGAAAATCTCATTATACAAGACATTGATACTGCAGGTGCTGGTGTATGGCTCCGAAACATGAGTACTTGTTAAACCATATGAGGTAGTACTTGGAGTGCTTGGAAGAAATATCCTTCCTAAAATACTTGGATCAGTTTGAGTTGTTAGAGAATATGGGCGTCGTATGAACCGATGCTACGCTTTGTAGGTGCATAGTAATGGCTCATCAAAGTCAAAATTTGTGGAAAATGGTAACTAAGTGAAGTAAAACATGCATCATAATCAATTTTAGATTTGTTTCTTATTTTTTTTTAGGATTTAACATTTTGACATAAAGTTTTTTTTTATATATTTTTTTTTTTCATTTCTGTAAAATTTTTATCATAGTTTGCTATTCATTTTTTCGGTAATTTTAAGTGGTGGAGCGTATAACTTTTAGTAGGCAAGGACAATCTATATCAACTATACTTTATGATTTGTTTTTGTAACCTTTCCAATGATGTAAGAAAATATCCAATTTATCAAAACATCAAAAAGGTTTCAGTTTTTGTCTGCTGTTTCAGCAAACATAGGGCTGCTGTTCTAGAAAGTATTTTCGTACACACACAGCAGTTGTTCTATGATATCTATATCCTCGGCGTCCTAACAGCTTCTGCAGAAGTCGTTGCTTGCAACCTTCAACCGATCAACATGTTTAATGATCAGACAGCGACCTGTCATGACAGACACCAAGGCAGAGACGTCTGTTCTAGCCAGCGACAGCAAAGCGGTAGACCTCTTCAAGTCAAGATTGGGCCACAAAATCTTGTGACCAACTATCATTCGTTGCCCATCGGACCTGATCATGAATACTTTGCTTACATGTCGCTAGAGGCATACCCACAGATTTCAGTTTCCCCAGAATGTGTAAGTTAGTTCTTAGTCTACCAAGCGTGTCTGCTCTACAATTCTCTGCGATATCTCTGTAGCCCGGCCCACCTCACTGTGGTTCGAAATCGAAAAATTCTCAAAATCCTTCTATAATTGTTAAATGGAAAAAAATATTAAAAATTTTTCATGGACAATTTTATTCACTTATGGGCCCAGGGAGAGACTCTTCGGCAGTGGCATTTGGTCATAAAAAAGAGCTATATTTTGTATTGCTTGCTTTTTTTGTGCAGATATCTTATAGTGATTTCGATTCTGAAAAAAATGTTACGCTAATGTAGTTATACGAGATAACATTTTGCAAATGTCGCCTCAACTCTCTCACAGTGTTACATTTTTTTGTATTTTCACTCGAAAATGTTCATATGTCCATATGTTGTCATTTCGACCAAATAATGCGGCAAAAATCGCATCCTCGTCCTCAGGTTAAGAATTTTCTGGCAATGCATCTAATATGCCGTTAGCTGAATAAAATGTGTTCCCTTTTTCCATTTTTATTTCTTTAATATTTTTATTATTTTGCTGCTTTCTTCCAAAAATTGTACAAATTTTGTCTTCTAAAGTGTGATTTTTTAGGAGTTATAGAAAAATGCATGAAATCTTTATATGAATCGATAGTACGATCCATACAATTGAATGTTTGAAGATAATTTCATGCAGATGTTGACCGTGACTGCGCCTTAAATGGTCAATCCGCTTAGTTCAATTTTGGCATACTCTTTCCATTATTCCGGCCGGCACCTTACGAAGAAATGCTTCAATGTTGCTAGTCAAGCTCTTGCATTTTGGAAACAAAAGTTGGTTAAATTATATACCAAAGGAAGATTTTTGACCGTGACAAAAAAAAACACGAAACGTGCGTGAGTGGTTTAAACCAATGTTGCCAAAAAAAATATATCTAAAAAATCGCCCTTACAATAAAGGTCTTCTATAATAATCAGTGAACGGCGTTATTTTGGTACAGATGGCTATGAAGTTATAGCAGCGGATTTAAATTGCAACATTCTACTGCGTTGACTTGGCACGGTGTAGGAAACGACACCCGGTGGTGGGGTTACATTTTTCTAGTTAAATGAACATAAAATTTCGATTTTATTGCAACACATCGAAAAAATGCTACACCTTTTTGCACAAACGAAATCATTATTAGTTTAGTTTTGTCAAACATTTCGGCTACCTGGATAGTATTTTGATGACGATTTTTTTCGTTAAATATTTTAAAAGATTATATTTTTCGTTAATCTTAATTTGTCTCGAATTGGTCAAATAATTTCAACAGGATATTGTCCCGATAGTTTTAGTTTTGTCAAACATTTCGGCTAACTGGATAGTATTTTGATGACGATTTTTTCTTTCGTTAAATATTTTAAAAGTTTATATTTTTCGTTAGTTTTAATTTGTCTCGAATTGGTTAAATAATTTCAAAAGGATATTGTCCCGATTTCGACATTTGGGTTTAAATGCTATTTATTTTCATAAAATACTACGCACATGACTAAAAATATTTAGGAAATATTATTTTTAGATTAATTTGAAGAAAACACATTTTGACCAATTTTTATAAAAAAAAAACACCTACAGTCTGCTCAAATTCTTCTTCGAACTTCATTTAAATCGACCGAAAATGATTTTTTGATGGATGCAGGCTAATTGCGTATAACAGAAATCTCACCAGTTTGAAGAGATTTCCCGATTTAGGAAGTTTTCGAATTTGGGAATTTGACTGGTCAATTTTTACCACCAGTTTTTCTTCGAAAATCATTATTCCTTAAGAAAATCATTATTCGAAAAATTGTTATATTACAAAAACATTGCTATGCGACAATATAAACATGAAAAAAGGATTGCAATATCAAAATTTTCTTGAAAGAAAATCAAAAATTCCATGAGTTCGAAATTTTTTCCCAAATTTAAGTATTTAGAGAAAGTTTTGTTAAATATTTGTCTTTTGAGAAATTTTCATGAAAATATTAACTATAAAGAAAATTTTAACTATATTTTGTTTAAAAAATCTCAAAAATTTTTTCTTAAAAAAATATTTTACATTTAAGTCCTTACAGAAAATTTTATTAAAATTTTGTTTTGTGTTTGGCTTCCTTTTTCAGTCTTAAAATCTTATTGAGATTCCATTGCAGGTTATTGGCCGGCTTTAGACCATTGTTTAATGCTGTCTATTCAAAGAATAGTATAGCAGAAAACATTAAAAAGTCAGCAAAAGTGTGTTTTGTTGCTAGAAGTATTTGACTGATTACCCGTATCGCGATTTCAAGAAATATCATCAGCGATATGGTATTTAAATGTTTTTTCTAAAAAGAATTTCATTGAAATGTTGTTTCAAGCGAACAGTGAGAGCTAAAGATGTCTCTTTTTATATAAAATCTAAAATAAATGCGAAAGTCGATTTAAATGTCTTTAAATTTCAATACCGGGACAGACGAAGCAAATCATCGTTTAGAATTATTGTTCCTGAGGAAATTTGTGACACTGTAGTAAAACCAAATTTTTGGCCAACTAAAGCTCTTATTAAAGAATACATCTATAACGATATTCCCCGTTATGATAGTTGCATTTCTATAGTATATCAAATCGTTAGAGGTTTAAATACCAAATTGTCGGCTCGTATACGATATGGAGACCTTATGTTCAAAATAGAGAATTTACAGGTGTGATCGGGACAACAATACTTAGAAAACTGACGGCGGGGTGTTGATTGCAGTATCTGCCAAATAACCCTTCGAGCAGATAACAATTCCATGCATGCATGGTATTGACATTGTGGTTGTTATAATCCTTTTGAAGAATGTACCACTATTTGTACCTTGTTCTTACATTCCACCTTCATCCGACATTAAGACTTCAAAAATCCTAAGCCAGTTATCGGTTGCATGTGCGCTCTAAAAACTAAAAAGTAACATCGAAAAAGAAAATTTTGAGCTAGGTGTTCCGTGCTACTTACAAAATCCTTAATTGTTTTCCATACCACTCCCCTAAGTTGGTTCATGTCTGGTATTGTGTCCTCACCTAAGTATCGGTGTATTTTAGCCGCGAAAGCCGGGCTATGATATAGGAAATGCTCCAACGTCTTATCATCTTGCATACACGCCCTACACATGCTATCACTTGCAAATGCAAATTTTGCCCATGAACATTCCACTAAGGAACAGGGGCAAACTTCTCACATATCAATGAGTGCAGTTCAAATCAAGTTTTAACTCAATGATAAGGGGCCTCCTTTTATAGCCGAGCCTGAAAGGCGTGCCGCAGTGAGACACCTCTTTGGACATAGCATAGTACCTCACAAATGTTGCCACCATTAGGAGGGGAAAACCACAGCTGAAAATTTTTCGTCGACTCGACGTCCTCGCGTTAGCACAACATCCCTCACGCATTCCGCGGTCGTTCGGAATTCCGCAAAAATTTGGCAGTCGTTATGATGCCGGGGGTATCTCCACACTTATTGCTATTCCCAAGTTAAGGGAGAAGATATTGGCTGAATCTATTTTAGGCTTCCTCATTGCTCTCTTCATGTCAAGATGGATTCAGGAAATCACGCTCAACCATAACAAATCTGTTCGAATTTACATGTCTTGTCAACGATGCATTCAGGGTCTATAGACAGGCTGATACCGTATACACGGCGTTCGATAAGGTTAAGCATACAATTCTAATGATCATGCAATTTATATGGTTTCAGTATTTCGGTGATAAAATGGCTAAGTTCATATCTGCTTGGCCATACACAAAATGTGAAATTTGGTAATGCGATCTCTAAAACCATCAATGCTTCCTCCGTTGTTGCCCAAGGTAGCCATCTCGGCCCGATCTTGTTTTGTCTTTTTATTAATGCTTTCTAATATTTTGATGTTTGCCGATGATATGAACATTTTAAGGTCTTTTAATGACCTAGAAGAATATTTCCAAATGCAAAATAATGCGTTTCTAAAGACGAAATCCTTTCAGTTCAAATTATTTTATAGGATTCGGTGAGCTTGAATCAGTCGGGCTGCTTATGGATCCTCTATGGCAGTTGGTAAGGCTTACAGCGCCCTTGGTTTTATAAGGCGTTGCGTGGGAGAAAATCGAAAAATTAATAAAAACAAGTAAAAGCGTGCAAAGTTCGGCCGGGCCGAATCTTATATACCCTCCACCATGGATCGCATTTGTCGAGTTCTTTTCCGGCATCTCTTCTTAGGCAAAAAAGGATATAAGAAAAGATTTCCTCTGCTATTAGAGCGATATCAAGATATGGTCCGGCTTGGACCATAATTAAATTATATGTTTGAGACCTGTGTAAAATTCAGCCAATTCGAATAAGATTTGCGCACTTTGGGGGCTCAAGAAGTAAAATAGAGAGATCGATTTATATGGGCCTATAGACCCATTCAGACCATAATAAACACGTATGTTAATGGTCATGAGAGAATCCGTCGTACAAAATTTCAGGCAAATCGGATAATAATTGCGACCTCTAGAGGCTCAAGAAGTCAACATCCCAGATCGGTTTATATGGCAGCTATATCAGGTTATGAACCGACTTGTACTTTATTTGACATAGTTGTAGAAAGTAACAATAAAAAACGTCTTGCGAAATTTCAGCCAAATCGGATAAGAATTGCGCACTCTAGAGGCTCAAGAATTCAAGACCCCAGATCGGTTTATATGGCAGCTATATCAGGTTATGAACCGATTTAAACCATACTTGGCTCAGTTGTTGGATATCGTAACAAAACACGTCGTGCAAAATTTCATTCCAATCGCATAAGAATTGCGCACTCTAGAGGCTCAAGAAGTCAAGACCCAAGATCGGTTTATATGGCAGCTATATCAGGTTATAAACCGATTTGAACCATACTTGGCACAGTTGTTGGATATCATAACAAAACACGTCATGCAAAATTTCATTCCAATCGGATAAGAATTGCGCCCTCTAGAGGCTCAAGAAGTCAAGACCCAAGATCGGTTTATATGGCAGCTATATCAGGTTATAAACCGAGTTGAACCATACTAGGCACAGTTGTTGGATATAATAACAAAACACGTCGTGCAAAATTTCATTCCAATCGGATAAGAATTGCTCACTCTAGAGGCTCAAGAAGTCAAGACCCCAGATCGGTTTATATGGCGGCTATATCAGGTTATGAACCGATTTGAACCATACTTGGCACAGTTGTTGGATATCATAACAAAACACGTCGTGCAAAATATCATTCCAATCGGATAAGAATTGCGCACTCTAGAGGCTCAAGAAGTCAAGACCCAAGATCGGTTTATATGGCAGCTATATCAGGTTATGAACCGATTTCAACCATACTTGGCACAGTTGTTGGATATCATAACAAAACACGTCATGCAAAATTTCATCCTAATCGGATAAAAATTGCGCACTCTAGAGGCTCAAGAAGTCAAGACCCAAGATCGGTTTATATGGCAGCTATATCAAAACATGGACCGATATGGCCCATTTACAATACCAACCGACCTACACTAATAAGAAGTATTTGTGCAAAATTTCAAGCGGCTAGCTTTACTCCTTCGGAAGTTAGCGTGCTTTCGACGACAGACAGACGGACGGACAGACGGACGGACATGGCTAGATCGACATAAAATTTCACGACGATCAAGAATATATATACTTTATGGGTCTCAGACGAATATTTCGAGTAGTTACAATCAGAATGACGAAATTAGTATACCCCCCATCTTATGGTGGAGGGTATAAAAATTGCTTATTTTGAAATATATATAGCACCCGTTTAAGTTGACATATCTTGTTCAAATTTGATTTAAAAAGACAAAAAAAAGAAAAAAATATGCTATTTAAGCAAGTTTTTTTCAATAAAGACTTATCAAGGCAAGTACTTTTTTTTGTAAATTTTGTCACAAATCCAAATCATGCATAACAATTAAAAGCAAACCACAAATGCCTTCGTAAATTGCAAAATACAAAGCAGATCTTGATCAACCTTCCAATTTTGAAATCATCTTTGCCCGAAAGGGTTATTTTGGGGATTTTGTAAAAAATTTGCAAAATTCAAAAAGAATTACTAAGATATTTTTATTCGTCTTAGATTTTTTTTTTAATTAGAATTTTCGTTTTCACATAAATTTTATTTTTGCCATATTTTTCATCAAAAATCTTAATTTTTTATATTATTATACCCTTTTTGTCTTCTACAAGTCTAGACCTTATAAACGATGTATACTTTGTATATAAAATTTTTTATACCCTCCGACAAAATCGATACCTAATGTGTACACCTCTATGATTTTATCATCATTTTATGTGATTTGAATAAAAGTTGAACGGTGGGTTTTCCTCTAATTTGTGAATTGCAATATCAAAATACTGACTGATGCCAAATTTGGCCCAAGCATATCCTTCACACATTCGAATACCTTAAATTCACGTGAAATGCCTTGTACTAAAAAATTGATATTAACACATTAATTAAGGTAATTATTTATTTATAAAATACATGTAAAACTTAATCTTATGATACATTCTGTAGGAGTCTATAAGCATTTATTATTATATTTTTAAACATTTATTATTAAATTATTCCTGTATTTTTTTATGTGGTTTCAGAATCTTTAAAAAACGTGTTGCAGTATTACCATCGTTTGTGCTTCCATAGCCAAATAGTGGCTTATCGATTTTAATCCCTGGCTGAGAATTAAATTCATTCTGTATTCTCTTCTTTTCCGAAGATCGCATTTTCTTCAGAATATGTTTATCGACGGGTGTGCTCTCTTGCATCCTATAATATTTTAAATCGTATACCAACTGCAGGAAATGTTCCAAAAGCCGTATGCGTTCATGTAAAGGAGATATTCCAAATGTTAAAGCTTCTTCCCTAATTTCAAAGTCCTTTGACGAATCCGAAAACGCGGAACTCTTTTTTTCCACATCTCCATGTTGATGATGTTCCAGTTATAGCGTTGCTTACTTTTCCTTCTATCATCGTTAGTTTCATATCGAATCCCATTTGAAAGCAATATTCCATTAATTTGACGGTGATTGCTTCTAACTTAGAAGCACAAATCCATCTCAATGCGTTGAACTAGCTCTTGTGTATTGCCTGAAGACTCTTTCATATATGCAAGTGTTGAATTTATCTAAATGTCCTCACAACTCGTTAAAGGCTGATCTGTATTAGCATATTTACGGATTCTAAGCGGAACCAAAGATGCCATAAAAATGCTCCTATAGTCCGTTGATGATGCTTACTTATAACACGGAAGTGTTGATAAGCCATCACATCCCCATTTGCATATTTGTTCAACACTGCATTGGTTTATTTTTTTTAGTTGTTTTGTTGAAATTATCCTTCTTGCTGAGTTTTCAAGCAGAGTAGAGAGACCAACATTCGCTTTGTAACTTGAAACCAATATATGTACTGGTAGCATATTTTCCTTCGTTTGTTGCAAATCACTATATGAAGTTAAAACGTTAACACCTTCTCATATAAGATTCTCGGCTAAGTCCAAGTTGCAACAGGAGGGCATAGCTTCTTCGTTTTAATGGTTGGGGTCGGAATGCTCTTAACAATATTTCTTAGGCGTTTAGGAGATGTCGAAGTTAGTATTTCGGCAATTTTTATTCCATCTTTTGGTTGTCCATCCTTCTTCAACATTTCCTTGAAGGTGTCCATAACATCTACAGAAGACATCAATGAAAGCTTTGATGAAATGCGTTTTTTTGTTTTGATAGCGCCATTAAGTCATCATATTCTTTATGTGGGCGTCCTCGTTTACCATAGCATTGAATGTCCAACGACTCATTAAGCCATTGCTAATATTTCTGTGATTTTATCTTTAGAACGATTCACTGTTTGTTTCTTAGGGTACAAAATTTTGAATCTTTATTTTTTCTGCATTTTTTATTTTCACTTCGAATTCTGTTTCAATATGTGCGGTTAACAAAGTTTTTGTTAACCGAATATATTGTAATTCCCATTTTATAATATCACTTGTTTGGTATTTCAAATATGAATGATGCAAAATTGTTACAGCATCCCGTATAAATAAAAAAAAACATAAATGTATTACCTATTTTCTGTATTCACGTAGGTGAAATCTCTAATTTGCCAATAAACTTGGGTATCAAATGTAATTTTGTAACTTATTTATGAAGGGTACTTTGACAAAACGTCAAAAAACTACAAGTTTTATTACATATTTTTTAGAATAAGTCATCTCAGTGAATTTCGACTTTTATTCAAATATTCTACACAATTACACTCTACCGGATAGGTGATAAAATCATAGAGGTGTGCACATTAGGTAGCAATTTCGGCGCAGGGTATAAATATTTTATGTACAAATTATACATCGTTTAAAAGGTCTAGACATAAACAAATTAAGATTTTTGATGAGAAATTTTTGTAAAAGCAAAAATAAGGTAAAAATTTAATTTTTGTGAAATCGAAAATTCAAATTGAAAAAATTCAAAGAAAAAAACGAATGGAGACATCCTAGTAATTCTTTTTGAATTTTGCTTTCTTTACATAATCCCCAAAATACCCCTTTTGGGCAAAGATGGTTTCAAAATCGTTTTTTTTTTATTGAATTTGCAGTGGAGTCTACAATTATTGGAATGTGAAAAATATTTTTTTTGCATGGACTTCGAGGACATATGGAGTAAAGAAACATGTGTCCAATTGTTGAATAAGGGCTTTGGAAACTTTGTACGCGAGGATTTTTTTCCGATTTTTTGATAAAAAACTGTATATTTTAAAGACATACAAGTTGACATATCTTGTTCAAATTTGCCTTAAAAAGCATCTACTATGTATCCTCTTCTCAAAAAAGAAATAAAAAATTAAGGTTAAGCAAGTTTTTTCAATAAGACTAATTAAGAAAGTATTTTTTTTTACCAAGAAATGGAAAAAATACATTTTTTGACTTTCAATCTTTTAACTGAATAATCAGATGTGGACCGTTGTTGTGGCAATTTTTGTTGTAAGTGTTGTCAAAAGTCCAAATCATGTATAAAAATTAAAATCGAACAACAAATGCCTTCGTAAATTGCAAAATACAAAGCAGATCTCGCCCAAAATTGCAACCAAAAAAATTAAAAGATGCGCCCAGACCACCTTCGGCCTTATACACGCTAACAGCTCAGCTCTAACCATTCCAATTTTCAAAGAAATATCTTTACAAAGATATTTCACATAGCGTATTTTTTATTAGTTTTTTCGTTTTCACAAAAAATTCCTTTAGGAAAAATTTCTTTGAAGTTTTGTCTTTAGAAAAATAATTTAGAGGGTCTGGGCCTGATCCAAATTTTGTCTCTAGATAATATCTTATTGAAATGTTTCCTTTAAAGGATCTTTATTGAAATTTTGACTATAAAAAAATTATTATGGGGGGGATGGGCCCACTGGCTACATGCCTCATATGTACACGATTGTTGTGTTTTACTTAGTACTGGATAGACAATCCGTAACAATATTTGTAAAGTTTGTAAATAAAACTTGCAAAACACGTATGGGCATTAAAGTCAAATAAAATGTATTAAGATTTATGCACGTAATTTTATAAATAATTACTCTTGATGGCGGATGTTATACATATGGCAGCACTGGTAATTTATCTAGAACTTCGATATCCTGGATAGATGTCATTTACATATAAATTTCTTTGCACGACACTTTATAGAAACATAATAAAACACGGCTAATGTTGAGGTGTTTTCCAATAAAAATGCAATTTTTGTGGACCCTAGTGGGTCTAGAGGCTGATTCATGGGGCTTGAAAGTTGATTACCTAAAGCTTGTGAAATTTTGAATTGATTGGCAGGAGTTATTTATGGGCCGATCAGCTTTATTCTTTATTTTAAGACAGAACCTGACAAATAACTTTCTACAAGTCTGGAATACTCCCAACGACCTATGAGCTAAAAAACTAACAAGAAACTATTTTTTTTTTTTTTTTTTAATTTTAGTCAAGTCCTCGTCGGTATTTTTGAAACTGTGGAATTGTTTGTAAACCGATTACAGATTGTAATACACCGTTGGAAAGGTTACGAGTGTTAAAAAAATGGGTACAGATTGCCCTTTCCTCCCAAAAGTTAACCGCTTCATAATCTAGAATTACTGTAAAAAATTAAAATATAGCCTTTTTTCCAAATATAACTGTTTTTTTTCCAAATATAACTATTTTTATATATATTATTTGTTTTTTTAATGTTGATATGCGTGAAACAAGGTTTTAGTGAATTGTTTTGTTCCTTTTTTCAGTGTATTGTATTTGTTTAATGAAATCATAAAACAAATCGTGCAATTTTTTTTTGGCAAGACGATTTTTGATGAGACTTTTTTTAAAAAAAGACGTTTTGTGCGACTGTTTCAAAATTCTCAACGGCAACTCTGTCAAAAAGCATTAGGTGTAGCATTAAATTGAGTGCATCAGATGTTGTCGTCCTCAGTGCGGCAGTGATGCACAAACAATCCATCCTTTGGATCCGGCTGAGTTTTGAACAGTAGGTGGACTTTTGCAGCATCGTCCACCAGACTACAACACCACATAGCATTATAGGTCTGACAATTGCAGTATACACCCAGTGCATGATACACGGTTTAAACCTCCAACTTTTGCCAATGGCTCTCTTGCAGGTGCATTGGACAAGAGTTGCGGTGGTTTTTCCCTCCTAATGCGGGCGACATTTGTGTGGTACTACGAGTATGCCATATAAAAACTTCTGCCCAAGAGGTGTCGCACTGTGGAACGACGTTCGGAATCGGGAAATTTTGCATTTTTGTCCCTTGTTTACCATCCCCTGCTGTTGGATGTTGTTGTTTGTTATGTGAAAACCATTTGTATTCCTATTTTTCATGATTTGAATGTTGAATTTATGTTTGTCTATTAAGACTGATCATGTTATTATCATATCCTCCACCATAGGATGGGGGTATACTAATTTCGTCATTCCGTTTGTAAAATGCAAATGCAAATTTTGCCCATGAACAGTCCACTAAGGAAGAGGGGCATTCCACTAAGGAACAGCGCCGTTTGTAACACATTGAAACACTGATCGGAGACCCACCAAAGTATATATATTCTTGACCGTCTTCACATTCTAAGTGGATTTAGCCCTGCCCGTCTGTCGAAAGCACTCTAACTTTCGAAAGAATAAAGCAAGGCGCTTTGCTATTAATAATTTATTCGTTTTCATAGATAGACATTAAGGTACATACCTCAATTTGAAAGATAACAGACTTTGTTGATGAAGCGATTAAATATTTTTCTTTTATATACGCAAAACATATTTTGCCGGGTCACTCAAAAACGATAATTACTTGCCACTCTCTCGAAAAATTTGTTTGAGACTTATAAATTGACAGTGTCACTTGACAACCCACATTATTCTTTTGCAATTGTCAATGAATTGCTAATGTTACAGTAATCGAAAAAAGTGTTCAGGTAGACTGCAAAAATTGTAACAATATTTTGACACAAAACTTGTGTCTGTTAAATTGATTATTTTATTCCTATGCTTATGCCCAATGAAAACTCATTTTTTATACCCGCCACCAAAGGTTTGAGGGTATATTGTTTTGTCATTCCATTTGCAACGCATTGAAATATCCATTTCCGATCCTAAAAAGTTTATATATTCTTGATCCTCGCAAAAATCTTGGACGATTTCACGATGTCCGTGAGTTCTAATCACCCTAGTCTTCAAAAATAGAGATATTGAGCAGAAATTTTGCACAGATCCGTATTTCTATAATACGCAGGTTAAGTTTTTGGAAGGTTCAAATTGGACCACATTTGGATAGAACTGCCACACGCAAAGAAATAAAACGTTTGGGACATTTTTACGATCCAAAAAATACTTTTATTGCGAAGTTTTTTTTTTTTTTTGATTGTAACTGTGTAACGTTTCTCTTCAATATATCAAACATTAGACATAAACGTAGCATTATTGAACGTAACTGTTTCTGTAAACACTTTAGCAGCTTCGCTTACGGTAAAATGATCTTTCTTTCGTTGCTAAAGCAAAAACTCTTTAGTGGCAAAAGTGTTTTGATAGCAGCAAACAATAATTCGTTTACCGGACAATAATTATTCTCCTGTGTCTCTACTACTAGGGAGAAAGGATGCGTATTTGGCCGTATAGACAATTGATGGGCAAAATTACTCACACTATTGTACATGACGGTGCACGTACACATGACTTTAAAGTTGGTATTCTATTCTGTTTTCGGAATTGCCGCTGAAATTTTTAAATTTTTCGCGAGCGAAATTTGACAGCAATCAAATGTTTTTGTTCCCATACCAAAACATGTTTCTTTATCTGCACTTATTGTTTCCTCTATTTTATATATTTTTTCTCAAATATATAAAGAAAAACGAACCATTGAAACCAATCAAAACAAACTAAAATGATGCCGGCAATAGTTTCAAGTGTTGCCACTATAATAGTTTCCTCACTATAAACAGAGTACTACTTTCCACTGATTTTTAGCCTACGTTTCTTTTTTCTGTGGAGTTTGACAGCATTCCGCTCGAAATACTGAACAGAATAGTCGGCTTTATGATCATTAAAAGATGTACTAAGTATAAGTATCCAATATCTAATATAAACCGACCACCCGAATATATTCAATTGCCTCTAGAGAGCGAAATTCTTATTTGATATGGTTGACATTTTTCACGATGATTTTTTCTATAACCTCCAAAAGATGTACTAAGTACGGTTCAAAACCTGATACAGCTCCCATGGAAACCGATCTGCCGAATATACTCTTGAGAATCTAGAGGGCGCAATTCTTACCCGATTTGGCTGAAATTATGCGCGAAGACTGACATGCAACAGACGTATAAAAGTATGGTTATAATCGGGTCAAAACCTGATATAACTCCCAAGTAAACCGATTTCCCGAATATATACTTCTTGAGCCCCAACTGAACTGAAGTCGCTATTAATTGTTTTTTTTTTTGACTGAGCAAAGAGCAGTCAGTAGTTGAGCAGCTCGGTCGAGTGCGGATGGTAAACTCGGAAAATGACGATATTTAAAGTTTCACCCTAAGTAGAGTGTTCTGTTCAGCTTTCGGAATAGTTGTGAAAAACTTTAACAAATATCATTATTTTTTTAAAACATTTAAAAGATTAGTTTGTATCATCTTGTAACTATGTATCTTGCCTTCATACTACACAAGGATTAATTGCTTTTAACTGCAGGGTTTGAGCCGTAAATTAAAAAAAGCGTTTGTTTGACTCAAAAACGGCTACACCGATTTTCTTGAAATTTTCACATAATGATTCCGTGGTTAAAATTGGGTACTAAATTTTTTGATATCTGATGGGTGGGGGGACCCTCCCCCTTACCGTAATTTTCAGAAACGCCAGTTCTTGAAGATGGGTGGTGCGATTTAAGCGAAATTTTATGTGCTTTCTTTTAGTAACCTAAAATAAAAAAATTGGTATCTAATTTCGGATGGGACACCTAGGGTACCTAGTACCACCCCAAAACCCACCAAATATATGTATAGACCAATCACGACCATATAGGACTCAAATGAAAGGTATTTGAGAGTGGGAAACGAATCTGATATTTAAATATGGAGCCACCACCAAAACACCCCTAAATCGGACATATTTACCGACCATGGCAATATGGGGCTCAAATAAAAGGTATTTAAGAGTTGAGCACAAATTTGATATCCACTTTCGGCACCAAGTTTCTGGGGGTCCTCCACTTCCCCAAAACACCCCCCAAACAGGCCTTATTTCCGACCATGGCAATATGGGGCTAAAAAAAGATATTTCGGAGTAGACTATGAATCTGCAATCCAAATGTGTATGTATGTATGTGCAGTATGTGGCTCAAATGGGAGATCTTTGGAAGTAGAGCACGAATCTGATATCAACATTCTGTAAAAAGTGTCTATAGTGCCATGTCAATTTGGGGCTCAATCGCGTTGAGCAGCACGACGTTAATAGTTTTAGGGCCCACCTCCCAAACCGGCCATATTTGCTGATGATTGCAATAAGGGGCTCAAATGAAAGGTATTTGAGATTAGAAAACGAATTTGATTTCTTTTTTGGGGCCAAGTGTTTGGAGGACGCCTCATCTCATATACTCCCCTTAAACCAACAACAATATGGGGCTCAAATGAACCAATCTTCAGTACCAAGTTTCTTGGGGTCCACCATTTCTTCTAAACTCACCCAAACAGGGGTTGGCCAAGAGGCTCGAATAAATGGAATTTGGGAGTAGAATACGAATCTGATATCTAAATGTGGGACCAAGTGTTTGGGGTTTAAATAAGTGGTATTTGAGAGTAGGCCACGATGCTGATAGCTTTTCTAGGCTAAGTGTCTGGGGGACCACCCAACCCCAAAACACCACTAAATCGGACATACATACATATTTACCGACCATGGCAATATGGGGCTCAAATAAAAGGTATTTGGGAGAAAAGCATGAAAATGATATATATATCCACTTTCGCAACCAAGTTTCTGGGGGTCATTACCGCCCCCTATCCCACAAAACACTACCCTGGGGGTCTTCCCTGTCCCAAAATCCCCATGAGAGTATTGGGCTCAAATAGAATTTTTTTATATACACCACCATAAAATGGGGGTATACTAATCTAGTCATTCCGTTTGTAACACCGCGAAATATTCGTTGAAGACCCCATAAAGTATACATATTATTGATCGTCTCGACGTTCTGAGTCGATCTAGCCATGCTCGTCCGTCTGTCGAAAGCACGATAGCGGTCGGACGTGAAATTTTGCACAGATACTTTATATTGATGTACGTCATTGGGGATTGCAAATGGGCCATATCGGTTCAGACTAATTTGATTTTTTGAGTGCCTGGATGCAGCAATTTTTGCCCGATTTGGCTGAAATTTTGCATGTAGTGTTCTATTAAGACTTTCAATAATTGTGCCAAGTACGCTCCAAATCGGTCAAGAACCTGATATAGCTCCAATGTAAACCGATCTCCCTCATTGACTTCTTGAGCCTTTAAAAGCCGCAATCTTTGTCCGATTTGGCTGAAATTTTGCAGAAAGTGTTCTTTTAACAACTGTGCCAAGTTCGACCCAAATCGGTCTATAACCTAATATAGCTTCCATATAAACCTATCTCCCGATTTGACATCTTTAGCCTCTGGAAGCCGCAATTTTTGTGCGCCCTTGAGCTTTTTGCACTTTGTGTTCTGCTAAGACTTCCAATAACTGTGCCAAGTAAGGTCCAAATCAGCCTATAACCTGATCTATAACCCAAGTAAACCGGTCTCTCGATCATCTTTGTTCGGTTCCCAGAAGCTTTAATTTTTGCTGATTTGAAAAAAGTTTGGTATGTAGAATAAAATTATGCCTTTCAACTAAATTTATTTTGTAAAAATTTTTAACAGAATCCAATGGTGGTGGGTTCCCAAGATTTGGGCCCGCCGAACTTCGCACGATTTTATTTGTTTTTTTTAAAGTGGAATACATCCAACTTTAGATGAACCTTAACCTCCCGGGCGAATTTATAGACCAATAAAGATGATATGAGATGCAAATAAAGGTATTTATATTGTTATTCTGTTATTCAAGCGATATGCACATACCATTTTCATAGCATGGTGTTTCGCTTAAAGCTTTTTAATTGGCGAAAATAATTATTCAAATATAATTTTGTTCCATATGATGAAAAAGAAGACGCAGCGGAGCGATTAGTATTATAAAAAAACAAGATCTAAGATCGGTTTATATGGCAGCTATAGCTGGTTATGAACCGATTTGAACCATACATACGCACAGTTGTTGAAAGTCATACCAAAACACCACGTGCAAAATTACAGCCAAATCGGATAAAAATTGCGCCCTCTAACAGCTAAAGAAGTCAAGACCCGAGATCGGTTTATGTGGCAGCTATATCAGGTTATAAACCATTTTCAACCATACTTTGCACAGTTGTTGAAAGTCGACTTTGTGCAAAAATTCAAGCGGCTAGCTTTTTTCCTTCGAAAGTTAGCGTGCTTTCGACAGACAGACGGACGGACATGGCTAGATCGACATAAAATGTCATGACGATTAATGGGAACTCAAATGATGAAAGGTATTTGGAAATAGAATACAAATCTGATATCAAAATTTTCCGCCACGTCCTAGGAGGGCCATCCTTCCCTAAAAGCACCCCAAAGGGAAAAGAAGTCCGGAAGAAACGACATGAGACTCAAGTGAAAGGTATTTGGGAAGAGAATACGAATTTAAAATTAACATTTGGCTCCAATTTTTTCCTTAAAGCCTACCAACAGGAAAACGGGTAATATGAAACTCAATTGTAGGGTATTCGGGTGTAGAATAACTTCTAGCTTCTGGCAGGAGTGGGGGGAAGGGCGCCAAATAACCACCAAAAAGAACATATTGGCTGATCGAGACAATAGAGGGCTCAAATAAAAGGTTTTAATCTTAGATACTAAATGTCACAAAACTGACATTGGTCAACCGGAATGATATAAGATCTTTGAAAGTAAATTACGAATATTAGGGACCAAGTGTCTGTATTCAGTATCAGGATGTAACGTAAAAATGTAGCTCCAAATTCGGAAAATTTTGGGGTCCGCCAAATAACCCCCAAAAGAAGATATGTGCCGGTCGAGACAATTTTAGCTCAAACAAAGTCATTAGAAGTGGAGTACGTTATTGATACTAATTTTGGATAACGAATGTTTGGAAAGCCACCCGACTTAGAAAAAGAACCCCCAGAACTGACATGTATTTCGACCGGAACATCATGGGTCTTAAATGAAAGGTTTTTGAAAGTAGAGTGCAAATGTAAGGATGTTTGGGGGGATTTGGGATTGATATACGAGTCTCATATCCGTTTTTGGGGACAAGTATCTGGGGCCTGCCATAATAATCTCTCTAACTGGCATGCAAGCCGATTGGGACAATATAAGACTCAAATTAATGGTATTTTATATGAATCATGAATACAAATTTGGAATGAGGGCCCGTGGGACTTTAAAACTATTGTATCGGATATAGAATGTACTTGAATAACAGGTACGATAATCAAATAATGTAATGTAGATTCGAGAAAGATCCATGGCTCTGGGCATCGACTCCAAAACATTTATAGAAGCATTTAATTTAAAAAGCTACATTAAGGTCTAGCGTAGCTTACCGGGACAGCTAGTTTATAAATAAAAAAAAACTATTTGAAAAGTGTTGGCTGGATTAAAAAACTTCATGTAAATGTGTCAGGTAGACCTATCAGTCTATTTTGGGTCTTAAGCCCATAAAACCCTCATTTATTATCTGATTTCGCTGAAATTTAGAACAGTGAGTTGGAGTAGAGCCCCTGATGCAGATCGAAGCATATTTCGATATAGTTGCCACTCAACTCAAACTTATAAGACTTATTTATAGCCCGATATCGCTAAACTTTTAACTCCTGGTAATGTGAAATTAATGTTAGCCCACAAACATTCCATTAAGAAACATATAAGTAAAACTCAATGGTAAGGGACCTCCTTTATATTGTATTAAGCTTTGTAACAAGGATAACGTACGGCATTTCGCTCTAATCTTTCCAGTGTTGAATGTGAAAGTTGAATTGCGGCCCATGTCATGCACTCTTATACAAGTACAGTTGAACCCGGATAAATGAATCGCTAGAAATGCATCAATTTCGTTTCACTTATCCGAAATTTTCAGTTTAGCGTGGTTTGGATAAGTGAATGTAGTTTCCGGTTAAGCGATATAAGCATATGTGCAGCCGAATTTCAACGTCAACGTACTAATTATTAATTTAGTTGAAGAAGGGGAATGCTCAGTAAATCACTTTAAAAGTTAGAGACAATCAATGTATGTTTCTGCGAAATTTTTTGATAACATGTATTATAAGAGTTCCAGTTTCCAATCAAAAATAATTTTTCATTTATGCGATTTCAGTTTCACATAAAAACGAAATTTAGAGTGTAGGAATTTTCACTTAAGCGAATTCGATTGCATTGAATTATACCATAAATTGATGGTTCTTTCCATTAAGTAGCACTTTAGTGGGATTTTTCACTAAAGCGTATTACAGTTATGCGGTTTAGACTGTATAGCCAACGTAAATTTTGATCACCTAGTGTAAATGTTTGTTTTATGGTCATAGCATATGATATCAAATCAAAAAGAATCACATTGTCGTCGCATCATTGTTTTATGGCTTTTCGGATTGTATCGCGTGGTCGATACCCTTTGCAAGTCAATGAGTGTAGTAGAATTATAGAATTACTTGGCTGGCACCAAGAGTGTTAAACACATGCGATAGACGGCATTAATAGCTTTTTGGTCTTGTCCGCATCCAGATACCGGATCTATGTGATACTGTTTTGGTTTTTTTACATTCAAAGTGTAGAGTGTCTCTAGCATCAATGCTCGTTAATATGACAACGACAATGTCGGCGACAGTGAGTGGTTTGTCTACATTCTGGCCGTAGATCAAACGCTGACGGGAAGAGCTTTACGGCGGTAAAGAGTGGGCTGTGCTCCAGATGGTACCGCAAACGGCAAAAAAGAAACAAAAAACAAAAGTAATTGTCATTTTTTGCATCAGCTGTAACGCTACATTTTTTTCCTGGCATCATCAGCTAGTCTTTTAAAAGTGTTGACATTGTTCGTTCGTCGTCTGTCTGTTTTGCATCATTGATGACTTTTCGGTTTTTGTATTTTATTTAAGGTGACGGATAAGCTTTTGCTAGCAGCATCTTTATGCCCTTCATCGTATTGTAGATGGGAAGTTCTATTTGTTCGTTCGTTTGTAAAATTGAGCTTTAAAGTCTCAACTCAGACTTTAGATGAACAAGTTATGAGCAAGTGGCTAAAGCAGACAAGCACTAATCATGACTATATTGACGAAAAATCAAACCGTAGAATTCTGAAATTTAACAACGAAACGATGTTTACTCGGTACAACTAAGTCTATGTTGTAGGTTTACCCCTTTTATAATATTTCCTTCCCTTAGCTCAATACCGCCGCACAATCCTAAACCATGTTACAGGGCAGCCATAGAAAGAGTTTGCAATACTGTTGTGCTTTGATTTTTTTTCTTGTCTTGTATTCATCCGTTTATTGTATGGTTCTTGACAGCAAAATTAAAAATTTTTATAAAACAGGTTTTACTCTACTATCGAAAGATAAGAGACTGGATCATCTGGCAGAAGTTTCAGAGTTTCGTTTGCTTTGTGTAAATTTTATAAAGGATACTGTGCTAAGAGTTTCGTTTGCATTGTGTACATTTTATAAAGGATGCTGTGCTAAAAATTATTCTTGATGTTATGTCGAGTGGGGAAAACTGGTAAAGCGTGATACATTCGGCTAAGCCTAATCTTATGTACCTTCCACCATTGTTCGCTCTTGTCAAGATCTATGCAAGGGTTTCTTTAACGTTGAGAAACTGAAAAAGTAAAAACGTCCTTAGTTCGGTCACGCTGAAACTTCGGAAACTATTACCATGGATTCTGCTTAAAACTTACACAAATGAACTTAGTTGAAGGGCATGTGTGTATTTTGCGTTCAAACAACAATTTGGACAATTTTTACCATGTCTATTGGTAGTTGAACAAAACACTGCGTGAAAAATTTCTGCCAAATCAAACAACAATGGAGGATTTCAGGGGCTCAATATGTCAAATCGTGATATCGGTTTATATTGGAGACAAGCCGAACCGGGCCCGCTCCGCTGCGTCTTCATTAACTCTCTAATATCTTTTTAGGGTGAGGACACTTTGCCCTGAATGTGTATATCGAATTCGTGCCACTGTAGCCTATGTCTCCCTATCACGCTGAACGCCTGCGTTCAAATCCTGGCATAACATTGAACAAAATTTAAAGCGGTGGTTATCTCCTCATTTGCCATGCACGGTCCTGTAAAAAATTCTCCCCAAAGAGGTGTTGCACTGCGGCATGCCATTCGGACTCGACTATAAAAAAGTCCCTTATCTGAAAGCTTTCATTGATGTGTGAGAAGTGTGCCCCTTCTCGGTTCCTGGGTAAATTTTTGCTTCACTCCCAAGTACCTTTCTTTTGAATCCTATATTATCGTATTGATATTTCCGGTTAAGAGAGACAATAGGCCCATAATGTAAATGTACGCTTCGTGCTCTACTTTCAAATACATTGTATATGAGCCGTATAATGGCATGATCGGTAAATATATTCTGTTTGAGGGTGGGGACTTTTTCCCGAAAATGAGTATCAATTTCCCGAAAATCAATCAATTTAAACATCAAATGGCTTTTATATAATAAGGACACATGACTCTTCAATTGAATATCAATTTGTTTTTTCTGTCAAGCACCTTTCGTTTGAGCTCTATATTGTCGTGATTGGTCTATATACCCATTTGTCGGGTTTTGGACAGCCCCCGAGTCACCAACCCCAACAATAGCAACCATGTTTTGTTTTGACTGTGAGAGTGTAAAAAAAAATTTCGAACGAATAGCATTACCAATCGCCGAGATCTGGTGTTTTTCAAAATAATGGTAATGAGAAGTGCTTTTTAGGGGAGGGATGGCACCGCAGACATCTCGACTAAAATCATCAAATACTCCCAAATACATTTAATGTGAGCCCATATTGCCATGGTCGGTAAATATGAACTATTTGGAGGATGTTTTGGGGCTGGGACGGCCACCGGCATTTTGCCCTGAAAAAATATCAAATTCGTTCTTTATTCACAAATTCCGTTGACTTAAGCTCCATATTGCCATAATCGGAAACCAAGTTCAGTTTAGGGGGAGCTTTAGGGCATACCCCCAAACACTTGGATCTGAAATTGAATATCAAATTCGTTTTCTACTCTAAAATAATGGGCTATTTAAATTATTTTTAGAAGGAAAAGCGCCACTTAGACTTGAACGCAAATTTTAATGTCATATTCGTAATCTACTCCCAAATACCTTTCATTTGAGTCCCATATAGACATGGTCGGCTAATATGCCCATTTGGGGGTACTTGGGGGTGGGGCGACCTCCCATTACTTGGACCTAATTTTGTATGCCATATTTGTAATCATATTTTCATTTGAGGCCCATATTGACATGAACGCCGAATATATCTGTTTGGAGAGTTTTTGGGTTGGGGAGGCCCGTTGGGTACTTGGACCCAAATTTTAATACGATATTCATTTTCTAGTCTCCAATACCTTCCATTTGAGTCCCATGTTGTGCCTATCGGTCCATTTTTGGTTTTGAATGGCGTTGTTTAGGTAAGGGGGAGGGACCGGCCCCATCCGATATCTAAAAATTATATAGCCTATGTTACCTTCCAGACAAACTAATACAATCTGTGAACATTTTTAGAAAATCGGTTCAGCCTTTTTTGATTCTACGGAACAAACAAAAAAACCGAGTCCAATATAGTCACGATGGGTCATATGCTCATTTAAGGCGTTTTTGGGGGGTAGGGTGACCCCTTATACTTCGATGTGATTTTGTATGCCTGATTCGTAATCTACTCCCGAATACCTTTCATTTAAGGTCCATATTGACATGAACGTCCAATATGTATGTTTAGTGAATTTTGGGGTTGTTGGGGCGGCCCGATGGGTTCTTAGATCCAAATTGTAATACCATATTCGTATTTTATTTTCCTTTCATTTGATACCCATATTGTCCCGATCGGTCCACTTTTGATTTTGGGTAATGGGGCAGGGACGCCCCTTCCGAAATCAACAAATTATAAAGCCTATTTCTCCTTCCTGACCATATTCGCAATCTACAAATACCTCTCATTTGAGTCCCATATTGTCATGATTGTCAAAAAAAAAACATTATAGGTGGTTTTGGGGTTGGGGCGGCCCCCAGGTTACATTGACCCAATTTTTAATTTGAGTCTATACGGAACAAACAAACAACCCGACAAACAAACACAATTTCAATTTTATAAACAGGATGCGGTTATAGACCTATTTGGACAGAACTTGGAAAGATTGTTGGTCGTAACAGAAACATTTGGATTACTATTGCAGCTTCCAGAGTATCATGAAGTCAAATCGAAGTACTATTGTGTTGCCTAAAAAGTAATTGCGGATTTTTTAAAAGAAAGTAAATGCATTTTTAATAAAACTTAGAATGAACTTTAATCAAATATATAATTGCCATTTTGTTTGATAACCTTTTGCCATCTTCCTGGCAAATTTAGTGTTCCACGCTCATAGAACTTCTGGCCTTTATCTGCAAAAAAACTGAACCAAGTGCGATTTTATAGCCTCATCATTGCCGAAAGTTTTACCATTTAAGGAGTTCTGCAAAGATCGAAATAAATGGTAGTCTGATGGTGCAAGGTCAGGGCTATATGGTGGATGCATCAAAAGTTCCCAGCCAAGCTCACTCAGTTTTTGGCGAGCGACCAAAGATGTGTGCGGTCTAGCGTTGTCCTGGTGGAATACGACACCTTTACGATTGACCAATTCTGGTCGCTTCTCCTTGATGGCTGTATTCAATTTGTCCAGTTGTTGACAGTAAACATCCGAATAAATCGTTTGGTTCCTTGAAAGCAGCTCAAAATATACCACACCCTTCCAATCCCACCAAACAGACAGCATAACCTTCTTTTGGTGGATATCAGCCTTTGAAGTGGTTTGAGCTGGTTCACCATGCTTGGACCATGATCGTTTTCGACTAACGTTGTTGTAAACAATCCATTTTTCATCTCCAGTTATGATTCGTTTTAAAAACGGATCGAATTCATTGCGTTTAAGGTGCATATCACAAGCGTTGATTCGGTTTGTTAAATGAATTTCTTTCAATACATGTGGTACCCATATTAAAATTGACGACAAACAAACAAATGTAAACAAAATTTCGCGCACTTTTTTTCTAAAGCAAGTTAAAAGTAACAGCTGATAACTGACAGAAGAAAGAATGCAATTAAAGAGTCACAAACCGTTGAAAAAATTTGTCAACGCCGACTATATTACTACTATATTACCGACAATTACTTTTTGGGCAACCCAATATATCAGGTTATGGACCGTACATTTCGCTTATAGTACACACCGCACATAGTAGAATTTAGGATATAGTCCAATATGTTTAGTTTTCGCGTCGAACATAATCAAATTACCCCTAAATCGTTCTTTATATAGTCCATTAGCAATATTGTCCATTTTCGCTTAAAAGCCATACATATGGAGCACTCATAACATAAAATACACACAATCTATGTAAGATATGGGCCAATACTGGAAATGGACTACATCTATTTCAGGCAGAATGAATGAAGTAGCTCCAGCAAAAGAGTGTCTTAAAGACAAACACTGAAATACGCAAAGAGGAAATACATCTGGAAACCAGGTATTAGAAGATAGACAAAGAGGGCAGAAGATCGAGGCGATTGGAAATCTATTCTTAGTTCGGCTAGTGGTACAAGTCCTGGGTAGTCCGGGCGCCTCCTGCCAGGGCTCTAAAATTGGTCACCTCGACATTTCGAAAAATTGTTCTGTCTGCCAAATCATCATTTGTGGTCCGATTTTCAAAATTCCTTTTTTGTTGGATGGTGCTCAAATCCCTACAAAAGAGTCTGATTGAGGTATACAATATCTCCACTGGTTACGGGAATTTTCGTAACGTTTATTTTTGAAATTTAGGCCGAGATTGGCTTGGTATTTTGCAACTGACGAAAGCATTTGTAGTCCGGTTTTCATTTTGATGCATGATTTGAATTGATGATAAGTCAATTATAATGACTTTGCTACAGCATGCGTCAACATGCGATAAATCAGTTAAAAATTATACAGTTTGAAAATCAAAATATATGAAAAGTATTTTTTTTGGTCTAAAAAGTACACAAAAAAAAAATATGTTTCGAATATTTTTCCGATAAACAAAATGCTTTTATTACCAAGTTTTCCTTTTATTATACACGTGGCGTGTTTAAACGTAACTAACTTTGTTTACTGTAAACACTTTAGGAGCTTTGCCCAAGGTAAAAGTATCTTTCTTTTGATGTAAAACTAAAAATGTTTCGATAGCCGGAAACGATTATTATTTTACCGACCCAGTTATTTTTCAATTTTGTCTTTCCTAATAGAGATAAAGGTTGAATTCTTGAAGGTATAGACCAGTGATGGCCAAAAATACTAACACTTTTGCAGATTACAGATTGAACGCCTGGATTCGAATCCTGGCGAGACCATCAGAAAAAATTTTCAGCGGTGGTTTTCCCCTCCTAATGCTGGCAACATTTGTGAGGTATTATGCCATGTAAAACTTTTCTCCAAAGAGGTGTCCCACTGCGGCACGCCGTTCGGACTCGGCTATAAAAATGAGGCCCCTTATCATTGAACTTAAAAAACTTGAATCGGACTGCACTCATTCATATGTGGGAAGTTTGCTCCTGTTTCTTAGCGGAACGTTCATGGGCAAAATTAGCATTTTGTGCTCCTCACTGGTGAGACACATTCTCACTCAATATTTGTTCCTCTTTTTTTTGACTGACCCAAGAACAGTCAGTATGTTTGGCAGCTCGGTCGAGGGCCTTAGGAACAAGCATCTTGCTGGTATGTCCAATGACAAAGGTCATTAGAGCAAAAGACAAATGGCTGTTGGGTACAAAAACAAACTCAACAATAATTTTTAGGGCTTATACATTGTTTGCTGATATTTACGCAATAAAGAGTTATCCATCCCAAAGTAGGTATGTAAATGTGCGAAAAAAAAACAATAAGTATTTTTATACCCTCCACTGCAGAATGGGGGTATACTAATTTCGTCCTTCCGTTTGTAACATCCCGAAATATGCGTCTAAGACCCCATAAATTATATATATATTCTTGATCGTTATGACATTTTAAGATAATCTAGCCGTCTAGCCGTAGTCCGTCTGTTTGTCTGTCAAAAGCGCACTAACTTTCGAAGGATTAAAGCTAGGCTTTTGAAATTTTGCACAAATAGTTGGGCTTGGATTGTTAATGGGCTAATTCGGTACATGTTTCGATTTGGCTGCCATATAAACCGATCTTGGGTCTTGACTTTTTGAGCTTCTAGAGGACGCAATTCTTATCTAATTTGGCTGGTGGGCGCGGTTCTTACCAAATGGTTAAAATTTTGCATATGTCGTTTTGGTATGACTTCCAACAACTGTTTCAAGTATGGTCTAGATCGCTTGATAACCTGTTATAGCTGCCATATAACCGATCTCCCAATTTGACTTTTTAAGACTCTGGAGAGCGCAATCATTGCTCGATTTGCCGAAAATTTTGGAAGTGGAGTTTTTCTATGACGTTTAACAGCCACGACAAGTACGGTCCATATCGGACAATAACATAAGACAGCTCATAAATATTTGAAAAAGTCATTCAATAAACTTAACACATATTTGAAAAAGTCATTCAAAGAACTTGACAGATGCAATCCATGGAGGAGGGCATACAAGATTTGACCCCGACGAACTAACCACGCTTTTACTTTTTTGTTTCATTTATAGCATAAGGAGTACAGCAATCATAATACAAAACTATAATCGAGTTGTGTGAAAATGGAAAACTTTTAATATAATTGTGTATCATAACATCGAAATAAACCCATATAAACTCTAAAAGAGCTTGAATTGCCAACGGAGATCTGCTTATAATTGGTAAAAAAAAAAATTATTTAAAATTATGTTACAACATGTAATTGAACTTGGCATGCTTTTCAACATGTACAATCGATTTTAAAATTAAAAAAAAGAAAATACATAAATATGAGTACGTATGACGTTAAATTAATTTATAAATAAAGAAAAGAAAAACTAGCTAAAACCCTGAATAACATGTCCTATGTATCAAGAATATATATTGTCAGGGTAAGAAAACTTTATACTTGAAAAGAATTTCTCACAAAGACATTCCTGCTATAATTTCTCGCAAAAAAAAACATGTACTTCCATCGTTAAGAAACTCAAGTGTTTTTCACAAAAGTAGTTTACTTGTGGAACGAGTTATTTTTTGCTTCTTTGAAAAAAGTTGCTTAACCCTTTATTGAATTAAGTTCATTAGCCCGAATTATTACCCCTGATATCTTCTGGTGAATCTTTGTGGACAATTTATTCAAAATATACCCCTAGGTGTTCTATGAGGCGAGAAATTCACCATATGCGATGAGAGTCATAACAGAAGGCTTTGTGGCAAATTTCAGCCTAATCCAACTAAAATTGCGCTCTCTAAGGGATTAATAAGTCAAATCGGGAAATCGGTCTATATAGCAGCTTTATCTATATCAATAGCTACATATGGACCGATTTGGCCCATTAACAGACCAAACCGATTTACATTAATGAGAAGCATCTTTTTTTCGAGAAATTTGCTTTAGTCGTTCGGGGGTTAGCATGCTTTTTAACGGACAGATTTTCCTTTGGTGGAAGGTGTAAAAATACTGTACCCTGACAGCCATATGGTAAAAATGCAAATTTTGCCCATGAACATTCCACTTAGGAACAGGTGCAAACTTCTCACATATCAATGAGTGCAGTCCGATTCAAGTTTTTTAAGCTCAATGATAAGGGGCCTCCTTTTTATAGCCGAGTCCGAACGGCGTGCCGCAGTGCGACACCTCTTTGGAGAGAAGTTTAACATGGCATAGTACCTCACAAATTTTGCCAGCATTAGGAGGGTAATACCACCGTTGAAAATTTTTTCTGATGGTCTCGCCAGGCGGACATGCTAACCTCTGCGCTACGGTGGCCTCCATACGGTGGCAGTCATATGGCAACGCTCAGTTTTATCGACACAAAAAAGCCCACCAAATCTGAAAAGAGTAACGCCCGGACCACATGGGACACATGATCTCGATAACACGTCAACTCTTACCATTTAAAATTTCAAAGAGTTATCTCTATCCGTTAACAAATGGCATATTTTTTACTAGTTTTTTTTTTCGATTCTATTTTACTGTGTGTGGTATCCAAATAAAGCAATGACCGTTCAGAGCTGTGAAAGAAGCAGCTTCTGCAGTGAAAGAGAACCTAATAGACAGTAGTAAAGCTAAAGCTAACATAGGGGTATACTAATCTAGTCATTCTGTTTGTAATACCTCGAAATATTCGTCTAAGACCCCATAAAGTATATATATTTTTGATTGTCTCGACGCTCTGAGTCGCGAGTCTGGAACACATAAATTGAAATTTTGCACAGATATTTTATATTGCTGTAGGTCATTGGAGATTGTAAATAAGCTATATGGGTTCATATTTAGATATTGCTCCCATATAAACCGATCTCCCGACTTGACTTCTTGAGCCCCTGAAAGCCGCAATTTTTGTCCGATTTTGCATGCGATGTTCTGTTAAGACCTTTAACAAGTGTGCCAAGTACGGTTTGGATCGGTCTATAACCTGATTTAGCTGCCATATAAACCAATCTCCTGATTTGACTTCTTGAGCCCTTACAAGCCGCAATTTTTGCCCGATTTGGCTGAAATTTAGCATGTACTGTTCTGTTATGACTTTCAACAACTGTGCCCAGTACGGTACAAATCGGTCTATAACCTGATATAGCTTCAATATAAACCGATCTCCCGATTTTACTTCTTGAGCATTTACAAGCCGTAATTTGGGTCCGAAATAGCTGAAATTTTGCATGTAGTGTTCTATTATTACTTCCAACAACTCTGCCTAGTACAGTACAAATCGGCACCCATATAAACCGATCAGTACCCATATAAACCGATCAACACCCATATAAACCGATCTCCCGATTTCACTTCTCACTTCACTTCACTGAAATTTTGCATGTGATGTTCTATTACAACTTGAAACAACTGTGCCAAATACGGTCCAAATCAGTTAATAACCTGATATAACTCCCATGTAAAGCAGTCTCTCGATCATCCTTGTTCGATTCCTAGAAGCTTTAATTTTTGCAGGTTTGACAGAAGTTTGGTTTGTAGAATAAAATAATGCCCTTCCACTAAATCTAGTTTAATTTTTAGCAGAATCCATGGTGGTGGGTTTCCAGGATTCGGTCCGGCCGAACTTAGCACGCTTTTACTTGTTTTTAAGTAATCGGGATGGTTCAACCGTAGAAACAATAAGCCATTATTCTTTTTCTTTGTGCTTTGGTCTGATTGGTTCTACGGTAGAGACGAGAAGACATGCTTCCTTCTCTTTGTAAGTCTTATTGCAGACTGTCGCAATGCTCTAACGTTAAGTGAACTTGTTCATGCAATTTCTTTATAACTTAAAAGCACTTTTGAACACCTGTGGTTACGAGTAACCACTAAAAAGCACCATTTGATGAACACGTTGTTTAATATTGATGTTGCCATTACTCATATATCATCTTTACTGCAATGAAATCTGCGCATATTTACATTGAGAAAACTTAGAACGAAAGACTGCAAACTAATTAGCTATTTTCAAATAAATATTTTTTGCAAATTTCAAATTTATCACAAGCAAACTTCTTTCAATAAATAAATTTCTATCGCAAGCTGTAACTAATATCCGAAAAAATGGTTAAATTATTTAGCTGCTGTTTTCAGTTTTTCTCAGTATACACGTTAGTACTTATGTCTAGATATTTAGTGTAACAGCTATGTAATCTAGTAACAACAAATCATAATACTAATTTGTCCGATTAAATGTTAACGGATGGCATTAGATATTAAAATAACGAGTTTATTTCAATATCGAACATGTAATTTCTTGTCAAGATTTCTGGGTAATAAACATTCCCACTTTCGGCATATACATATCATTTAGCATGGTAACTAATTCCATACAAATTCCAAAGTATGAAACCACCGGTACTATTATCTGTAACAGAAAAATAAATGAAAGGTAAAGACTGTGTATGGTATACATCAATAACATATATGACTCAAAGATGCGATATGTATGTTACTCGTAGACTAATTGGCTTAGCATTTGGATTGAAATTTGTGAAAAATTTTAATCAGAGTAGTTTGTTTTCACAGATTATATACAAACTAGTTGGTCCGGTGCGCTTCGCTACACCCTAATAGCTTTTTGAAAATATTGCGTTGCCTAAAAAGTAATTGCGGATTTTTTAAAAGAAAGTAAATGCATTTTTAATGGAACTTAGAATGAACTTTTATCAAATATATAATTGCCATTTTGTTCGATAACCTTTTGCCATCTTCCTGACAAATTTAGTATTCCACGCTCATAGAACTTCTGGCCTTTATCTGCAAAAAACTGAACCAAGTGCGATTTTATAGCTTCATCATTGCCGAAAGTTTTACCATTTAAGGAGTTCTGCAAAGATTGAAATAATGGTAGTCTGATGGTGCAAGGTCAGGGCTATATGGTGCATGCATCAAAAGTTCCCAGCCAAGCTCACTCAGTTTTTGGCGAGTGACCAAAGTTGTGTGCGGTCTAGCGTTGTCCTGGTGGAATATGACACCTTTACGATTGACCAATTCTGGTCGCTTCTCCTTGATGGCTGTATTCAATTTGTCCAATTGTTGATAGTAAACATCCGAATTAATCGTTTGGTTCCTTGAAAGCAGCTCAAAATATACCACACCCTTCCAATCCCACCAAACAGACAGCATAACCTTCTTTTGGTGGATATCAGCCTTTGAAGTGGTTTGAGCTGGTTCACCATGCTTGGACCATGATCGTTTTCGACTAACGTTGTTGTAAACAATCCATTTTTCATCTCCAGTTATGATTCGTTTTAAAAACGGATCGAATTCATTGCGTTTAAGGTGCATATCACAAGCGTTGATTCGGTTTGTTAAATGAATTTCTTTCAATACATGTGGTACCCATATTAAAATTGACGCCAAACAAACAAATGTAAACAAAATTTAGCTTGCTTTTTTTCTAAAACAAGCTAAAAGTAACAGTTCATAACTGACAGAAGAAAGAATGCAATTACAGAGTCACAAGCCGTTGAAAAAATTTGTCAACGCCGACTATATGAAAAATCCGCTATTACTTTTTGGGCAACCCAATATATTACCGACAATTACTTTTTGGGCAACCCATTAGATTGTTTTTTTTTTAATTATCCAGTCATTTAGGTCTATTGGTACATTTCAGATCCATACTAATCGATTAGTTTAGTATATTTGTTATCTTCTTTCAAAATCTTATTACAAAACAACCGCATGGGATATAACAATTTCAACCCCAAGATCCATAGGTTCGTCCTTTGTCAACCAAAATTGGAGAGCGAAATTTTACTCTAGAACAAAATACTTTTTATTGCAGTATTATCTGGTCCCAAACAGCTACATTTTCGGTTGATAGTTTTTTTTGTGCCTGTCGACCTTCGTTTGCTTTTGGGTAGCGCGGTCGCCAAAATTTTGTCCTAAATTTTGATACCAAACTCGTACTCTACTCTCATAGACTTATCATTTGAGTATTTTCAGCGGTGGGTTTCCCCTCCTAATGCTGGCAACATTTGTGAGGTACTATGTCATGTAAAACTTTTCTCCAAAGAGGTGTCCCACTGCGGCATGCCGTTCAGACTCGGCTATAAAAAGGAGGCCTCGGCTATCATTGACCTTAAACTTGAATCGGACTGCACTCATTGATATGTGAGAAGTTTGCCCCCGTTCCTTAGTGGAATGTTCATGGACAAAATTTGCATTTTTGTGACCCCCTATAACCCCTTGAACCAAATTTTTTATTCAAGAATTTTGCATAAGTTCCAAGTACCTTTCATTTGATACCCATACTGTCTAATAATATATACGGTTGTGGCTTTTTAGGGATGGGCCCCAGACACCTGAATACAAAATGTTGTATCAGATTAGTACTCTACTCCCAATAATTTTTTATTTGGTACGCATATTGGCCCAATCGGTAAGCATGTAATTTTTGGACGCTTTATTGGGGGTTGGCCCACCATAGCGCAGAGGTTAGTATGTCCGCCTGTGATGCTGAACGCCTGGGTTCGAATCTTCGTGAGAACATCAGATAAAAATGTTCAGCGGTGGTTATCGCCTTTTCATGCTGGCGACATTTGTAAAGTACTATGCAATTTAAAAACTTCTCCCCAAAACGCCGTTCAGACTCGGCTATAAAAAGTAGGTTCCTTGTCATTGTGTTTAAACTTCAATCGGACAGCGCTCATTGATATGTGCCCTCACAGATGTGATTGAAACTCAGCTTGACAACAATGACTATTTGTCTTACTTAACCATTTTAAGGCATTTGACTGCGTTAACCATTCTATACTTGCTACACTCTGAATAGCAAACACTGTATGCTGAATATTAGAAGTTAATTTTGGTGCTATTGCAGCAGCAGTTCTGCAATTTCAGAGCGGCAGACTGACTGCTGAAAAGCCTATTGCTTACTGAAAATGACTGCTGCTTAGCTATGAAGGGGATATTAGAAGAAAAAATAAAATACAAATGTAAATGTGTGCCTCAGTGGATGTTTATAATCACCACTGAATGTATACTTCACATAATTTTTATACCCTCCATCATAGGATGGGGGTATACTAATTTCGTCATTCTGTTTGTAACTACTCAAAATATTCGTCTGAGACTCAATAAAATATATATATATATATATATATAGCAGCTTGAAATTTTGCACAAATACTTCTTATTAGTGTAGGTCAGCCAATTAGAGTGCGCAATTCTTAGCCGATTGGAATGAAATTTTGCACGACGTGTTTTGTTATGATATCCAACAACTGTGCCAAGTATGGTTCAAATCGGTCCTTAACTTGATATAGCTGTCATATAAACCGATCTTGGGTCTTGACTTCTAGAGCCTCTAGAGTGCGCAATTCCTATCGGATTTGGCTGAATTTTTGGTTCATAACCTGATATACCTATCGGATTTGGCTGAATTTTTGGTTCATAACCTGATATAGCTGTCATATAAACAGATCTGGGGACTTGACTTCTTGAGGTTCTAGAGGGCGCAATCTGATTTGGCTGAAATTTAGCATGACGTATTTTATTCTTACTTTCAACAACTGTGTCAAATAAGGTTCATAACCTGATATAGGTGCCATATGAACCGATCTGGGATCTTGACTTCTTGAGCCGATTTTCTGAAATTTTGTACGACGGATCCTCCCATGGCCTTCAACATACGCGTGCAATATGGTCAGAATCGGTCTACAGCCCGATACAGCTCCCATATAAATCGATCTCTCTATTTTACTTCTTGAGCCCCCAAAGGGCGCAATTCTTATTCGAATTGGCTGACATTTTACACAGGTCTCCAACATATAATTTAAATGTGATCCAAACCGGACCCTATCTTGATATCGCTCTAATAGCAGAGCAAATATTTTCTTATATCCTTTTTTTGCCTAAGAAGAGATGACGGGAAAAGAACTCGGCAAATGCGATCCATGGTGGAGGGTATATAAGATTCGGCCCGGCCGAACTTAGCACGCTTTTACTGGTTTTTCTTCAAATTTAGAAACAAAAGACCATGCCAGTCATGTACACATCAAAAGCCTGCACAAAACCTTTCATTGGCGACTATTTTTTCTGAACTCGTGAACACTGAACCCATATGAGACTACTGAAGAGCTAGACACTAAAGATAGAGTAAAATGAACATGTTGCTGTTAGGTAGATAATTTTGAAAAGCAATCACCATTCAGTAGTTGGGAGTATTTTTATCTCGAATTCATCGCCGCTAGACGGCCAATTACCGGTTCCGATCGTGAAATAAAATGTTGACCGAACTCGCCTCTCAATAAGTCCATTGTTACGAGTGCTGTGTGGCATGTGGCAACGTCTTGTTGAAACCACATGTCATGCAAATCAACCTCATGCATTTTAGGCAAAAAAAAGTTGAATATCATTTCACGATAGCGCAAAAACCGCACCAAACTGTGACTTTTTCTGAATGCATTGGTAGCTCTTGCAATGCTTCTGACTGATCTTCACTCCAAAATCGACAATTCTGCATATTTACGTACCCATTGAGCCAAAAATAAGATTCGTCCATAAAATGGAAGAAGCGCGCGATGAACTTTCTTAACAGAGCACGCATTTTGATAATAAAATTCAATAAATTGCAAGTATTGTTCATATATAAGACGATTCGTGGTTAAATTATAGACCAAACTGAAGATGTTTGACAGTGAAGCAAAACACGAAATTTGCGTGAGCTGTTAAGCCAGTATTGCCAAAAAAATAATAGCTAAAAGTCAGCCTTTATATGCGCAAGCAGTCAAGTTAGTACCGTACTCGAAATATCAGGTGCTTTTCTCTATTCTAAAGTATAAATATAGACGGACGTCTATTATTATCTGATTTTGGTGAAATTTGTTACAGTTATTTGTGTTAGGCCAGTCAATATCTTTCTTCAATTTGGCCCCGATCGGTTCAGATCTGGATATAGCTGCCATATAGACTGATCTCTCGATTTAAGGTATTGGGCCCATAACAGGCGCATTTATTGTCCGATTTCGCTGAATTATTTATTGTCCGCATTTATTGTCCGATGTTGCCCAAATTTGGGACAGTGAGTTGTGTTAGGCCCCTCGACGTCTTTCTGCAATTTGGCCTAGGTCGGTCTAGATTTGGATATAGCTGACATATAGACCGATCTCTCAATTTAAGGTCTTGGGACCATAAAAGACGCATTTATTGTCCGATTTCACCGAAATTTGAGACAGTAAGTTGTGTTAGGCCCTTCGACATCTTTCTTCAATTTGGCCCAGATCGGCTCAAATTTTGATATAGCTGCCATATAGACCGATCTCTTGATTTAAAGCCTTGGCCCCATAAAAAGCGCATTTATATTCCGATTTCGCTGAAATTTGACACAGTGACTTATGTTTGGCTTTTCGACGTCCATACCGTATATTGTTCAGATCTGTCTATATTTGAATATAGCTACCAAAAAGACCAATATTTTGTTCTACAAATTTGAACAGTGACTTATTAGACCACTCAATGTCCAACCCGAATTTTCTCCAAATCTGACCATATTTCGATATAGCACCGGACTATGACGAAAGGTGGTTTACATATATACCCGAGGTGGCGGGTATCCAAAGTTTGGCCCGGTCAAATTTAACGCCTTTTTACTTGTTTTTTGTTATTTTCTTTTAACTTATTTAAGAAAATTCGGCTTAAAAATGTATATCTACCGTAACATTTTTTATAAAGGGTTTCTACACTTTTTTAATTTAATTTTAATTGAGAAACTTATTGCTGTAAAGTAATGCTTATTGTCCTGTTTCATCATTAAGAAAATGATGTCGGAGGGCTAGAGGATACGCAAAAGACTACCAAACATGACACCATGAGTTCAAATCTCCTCTTGACCTTCGACAAAACAAATATAATTCATTTTAAGCATAATAAGTCGGGAGAGCAGCAGCAACAGAAAATAAGAATTAGCGCAGCGCAGCCGAGGGACGACGCACGCTTAAAGCAATTTATATGTTTGGTTGCATAACATAAACTAAACAATAACCTCAACACTCACGTTGGTTGTACCAACAGCAAAGATGTGGTTGGCAACAAAATTGGTGGAGGCAGCAAATCTGTTTTCTGGGTGTTCTTGGCACAGTTGTTGGAAGTCATAACAGAACATTACATGCAAAATTTCAGCCAAATCGGACAAAAATTGCGGCTTCCAGGGGCTGAAGAAGAAAATCGGAGGATCGGTTTATATAAAAGCTACATCCAAACCTGAACCGATATGGCCTATTTGCAATCGCCAACGACCTACATCAATAGTAAGTATCTGTGCAAAATTTCAAGCGGCTAGATTTACGCGTTCGACCGATATCGTGATGGTTCAAATAGAACAAAAATTGCGGCTTCCAGGGTTTCAAGAAGTCAAATCGGCAGATCAGCTTATATCGGAGCTATATCCAAATTTGCACCAATATGGCCCCTTTGCGATCCCCAACGACCCACATCAGTAGTAAGTATCTGTGCAAAATTTCAAGCGGCTAGATTAACGCGTTCGACCGATATCGTGATTTCGACAGACGGATGGATTAGTAAACCCCCATCCTATGGTGGTGGGTATAAAGATGAATAGAAACTTGAAGACATAATTAAAAAAAAAAAAAATAACAATCAGTCACAAAAAGTGGTGCCAACTGTTCTCCTGTATTCCACAAGGCTACAAGAAAATGCCGCATAATTAATTCTTAACGTTTTACCTACAATACAACAAGCAATAAAGATGGCTAACTCAAATTCTAACTCTCTTTTTGCTCGTTCATTTCTGCATAACTAATGATACGTGACTGACCGGTAATCGGACAAAATTACCACTGTAGACATAGACCAGCCCATTTTTTTTCTGCCAATCCATCTTTTGGCGAGGAGGCTAGACAAGCGTCAAATATCTTTTGAAATTATAAATTAACCGGTTGCATTCAAGTATGATTGTACCCGCCACCGCCACTCATTTGTGTTGAAAATGTTATGCAATCAATTATTCCAAACGGAGCCCAAATGGCTGTTCATGTTTTATATGAACTGTATTTGCCACAAATTGAGGAAGCATCCGCCGTTCATTGTTCGATGATCGTTCATAGCCATATGCATTAGAGGAACAATGATCTCCTCCCAGTCTCTAAGTCAATCTGTCTGCTATTCATTCATTGACTGTTTTAGTCAAACGTTTTCTTCGACAATCTTGAATAATTACTGAAGTAAAACATTTTGTAAAAACAAACCAAAGCAAACTAAATGAAAGCAATAAAAGCATAAGATGATACGCCAACAAGTTGATGATTAAAGTGAACAAATTAAAAATTTAATAAAAAGTCACATTGGCTGATGATACTATAACTTTAGTATAATAAAGTATAATAAGCAAAGTAGAAAGATAATCATGTACGATGGGGCTTATAAATTTGGGCAACCCAGTTACCTTTGGAAACAAATATGATTGAATCTGTGGATAATTGCATCTTTAAACAAATTAAGAGGTTTGTGATTAGTAATTGTTTAAACATGATGCTCTTCTATATTCAAGTATTGACTTTTGGGAAGAATAAGGAAGAATTAGTTGGTATATTTACACTGTTTCCAAAAATATTATGCTGTTTTACGAAGGAGCAAACAACTTCAACCTTTTCGAAAATTGTATTATTGGGCACAGTGTAAATATGAAAAGTCTTTAGGAGTAAGGTACGAATTACGATTGAAATGAAAAGTTTTGGGAAAAGAGTACGCAACTTATATTTAAATTTGGCTCCAGTAGAACTCAAAACAAAGGTCTCTGAGAGGTATCATACTCTTGTATAAATCTGATATTCAAATTTGGACCAAGCACGAATCTGGTATACAATTTTGAGGTTCAGTTACGAGGGGAAGCTCACTCTCGAAACCCCCAAACTGATATTCGATACGATCACGACAAAATGCGTATCAATTGAAGCCTTATATTTGGGAACAAGTGTGTAAAGACACCTCACTATCATACGGGCATGTAGGCCGGTGGGGACATTATGGGTGTCAAATGTTACTCTGAAATTGGTAAAGATACCTCCAAATTTTTATTGAAAAATATGATCGCTACTGGATGCAGCAACTGACCCATCGGCGATAACATTTTGTCATAAAGTCAGAGCAAAATTTTGTACCGCTTGCCAATACACTATTTTTATTTGAAAGGACAAGCACATCGAAATGTGCTTGTCTTTGCGAATATCTTAGTTAGTTATAGTGAAGTTAATACATGTGGGTTTTTGGAGCTTTTTCTAAAATAAGTCGATATCGTCGATAAAAAGCGCATATTTTGTGTATTATGCTGTTTGTGGGCTTGTATGCCAATTTTTGCCCAACCTCTTGAGCACATATTTCAAATAAAGATTATTAAAGCTTGAATAACTGATCGGAGATTTATGCGGATCTGTTGTCTTTGTTGCTACACGCAAAAAATAAAACGTTTGCAAAATTTTTACGACAAACAAACACTTTTATCACGAAGTTTTTCTTTTATTGAAAACGAGTAACATTTCGCTTCAAAATATCAAACGTTAACCATAAACATAGTATTAATGAACCTAGCTAACTTTGTTCATTGTAAACCTTTTAGCGGCTTTGTCTACGATAAAAGGACCTTCATTTTGTTGTAAAACCAAAAACTCTTTAATTGTTGTTGTTGTTGTTGTTGTAGCAGTTTATTGTGTACTATCTTTCGTCTGCTTGATTCTGTTGAGTGTCAAGACCCAGGAACTCCGCGACTAAGATGGGGTGCGTCCACAGGGATCTGGGTCTGAGTCGAGTGGGTCTGGCCGGGCAGTTAAACAGGTGACGTGTATCGTGCGGTCCCTGGTTACAGTCGGGACATACATCTTGCACATCGGCATCAATCCTAGCTCTGTGGGAATTGAGGCGGCTGCATCTGCCGGAACGTAATTGAGCCAGAATCACTCTGGTTTGCCGGGGGAGGTCGATTTCTTCGGGTGCAATGGGTGGCGGTCGTTCTCCAAGGACTACATTCACCCGGTAGCCAGTTAACGCGTCTGCTACCGTGTCTGCATGAATGTTGTTCAGACCCGCTTGATATGCCGCTTGATCTAGAGGTTCTCTCTTGTAGCGCTGGACCTCACGCTCTAGATCATGTAGATCTACCTTAAGGCTTCTGGGCGGTGGGTATCTATCCACAAGATGATGATTTGGATGATTTCTTCGATAACAGCCCAAAAGGTATTGCTTAGACAGCATGTAGTTATGTCTTCGCACTGGTAGGATCTTTGTCTCTTGGTGGAGGTGGTCCACATGAGAACTAAGGAGGCAGCCCGTCGCAGTTCGGAGGGCGGCATTCTGACAGATCTGAATATTGTTCCACTGCGTGTCACAAAGCTGACGTGACCACACTGGCGCTGCATAACTTACCACAGACCGGCCAATTGCTTTGTACGTGGTCAACAAGGTTTCTTTGTCTGCACCCCAAGTGCTGCCAGCGAGTGACTTGATGACCTTGTTTCTACTTTTGACTTTATTGCAGATTGCTGTGGCATGTGGGGAGAAAGTGTAGGAGCTGTCAAATGTGACGCCAAGTATTTTGGGACACTTGATGGTCGGAATCAATTCTCCATCGACCATCACAGTCAGCTCAGAATTCACCTCACGCGTATTTGTAGTGAACAGTGTGGCTGAAGATTTGGTGGCGGATATCTTCAGATTTCTTGCAGCGAAATATGAGGCAAGCTCGTTGAGGTAGACGTTCAACCTATCGCAGATGTCATCAATGGGTGGGGGGCCTGATGCCAAGATCGTATAGTCGTCCGCATATGATACGATCTCTATGCCGTCTGGAGGAGGTGGGATGGAGGATAGGTAGAGGTTAAACAGAGCCGGAGATATCACCCCGCCTTGGGGAACTCCCTGTTTCACTCTACGGTGTTTTGACTTCTTATCCCTAAATTCCACAAATGACTGGCGGCCACACAGATAATTCGCGACCCAACGTTTAAGGCCTGGCTGGAGGGACGTGTTGGCGATGTCCTCAAATAATTTGGCATGGCTGACCGTGTCGAATGCCTTCGATAGGTCCAATGCCACGAGGACCGTCCTATCACATGGCCTGGGTTGATTGAAGCCACGGCAAATGTGTGTGGTGATGGCATGCAAAGCTGTTGTTGTGCTGTGCAGTCTCCGAAATCCGTGTTGATGCTCGGCGAATGGAAATTCTCCTACGAGGCTCGGGAGGAGTAATGCCTCAAGCGTCTTAGCCACTGGTGAGAGAAGGGAGATCGGTCTGTACGACTCCCCCAAACTCGGGTCTTTACCAGGCTTCAGTAGCGGGATCACTCTGCCCATTTTCCAGACATCGGGAACTATAAGAGTGTTGAAAGACAGGTTAAGGACAGTGGTAAGGTACTCAACTCCAGGTAAATCCAGATTCTTCAGCATCAATGTAGAGATTCCGTCGGGGCCCAACGCCTTGGAAGATTTGGCGCCACGGATGACATTCGTAACTTCGCCCACGGTAAATTGTGATGGCTGTTCATCGGCTCGGAGACCACGAATACGGCGAATGGCTCTCCTCCTTGCCCTGTCTCTCTCGGGATGCACGATAAATTGACGGTTGAACAACCTGGCGCATCTCTTCGGATCAGTCACGGTTAACTCGCCAAAAGTGACTGAGGTCCTGTCGTCCCGTCTACCGGGGTTCGAGAGAGACTTAACAGTGGCCCACAATTTGCCTGCACCGGTGCCTAAGTTACATTGCTCCAAGTGTTCCAGCCACAAATTCCGCTTATGTTCGTTGACTACCCTGTTTATTTCCAGATTCAGCTCGCTGATTCTGGGGTTAGCGGGGTCCATAGCACGAATCCCATCACGCTCGTCTGCGAGTACCACTGCTTGCGCCGGGAAATTGGGTCGCACTTGCGGTATTCGACCGGCTGGTATAAAGCGAGCGGCTGCTGCGTTGATGATGTCTCGGAATTTCCTCTCGGCCACAAGCACATCAGAGGGGGGTGGCAGTTCATTGAAGCGGCGATTGGTATACTCTCTGAAGCCAGTCCAATTGGCCTTCTTGTAGTTGATGAACGTTCGGCGCTCAGAGGTTATGAAGTCGGGTGGTCGGTCGATGGTGAGGATTATGGGGAGGTGGTCTGACCCCAAAGAGATGACGGCTTGCCAGGATACGTCACTCAGGAGATCAGGGGATGCGATTGAGATGTCTGGCGAGCTGCTGCATCTCCTCGTAATCCTAGTGGGGGCATCCTCATTCACCGTGCAAAACGTGGAGCTATCTATCTGCTCTGCCAGAGCTATGCCACGCTGGTCGTTGCCTAGGGGAGAATGCCATGACGAGTGATGTGCATTGAAATCCCCCAGAACCAGACGACTATGGCCAGATAGCAACCCACTTATGTCGGGGCTGTAGGCCTGGCCATTAATCGGGACACAGCTGCTGAGATATACACGTTGTATATCTCTATCTCGGCAGTACCAGACTTGACTGCTACCCCCATACATTCCATGTATGGGTCACTAGCGTCAAGCGCAGGCGAGATAGGTCTATACTGCACGGAATGGTGTATAACGAAGGCCAATCCCCCACCTCCATTCCTTGAGCGATCCTTACGTAGCACATTGTAGCCGTGACAACTGTGCAAGCTGCAGGTGTTAGTCAGCTTTGTCTCCTGGATCGCTGCGACCGATATGCTCTTCCGACTCATAAAATCCACAATCTCATCAATCTTGCCTCGCAGTCCATTGCAGTTTAACTGCAGGAACGATACATTTCCCGACACTGGCCTGGCAATAGTAGGGCTAGGGTGCTGTCTTTGCATAAATTGCCGTACGGGAGATGTCGGGGGGGTCACATAGTCCGACGACGAGGACGCCGAAGGTGACGACGGCGACGCTTGTGACCCACTGCTGGCTATGTTCGCACAGCACCTAGCGACATAGCCAGTATGACTATACTCCCGTAGCGAAGTTAGGCCAGAGCAAGAACGGAAATGTACCCACTCCAAGCACCTGTTACACCTCACCGACACTGACCGATGATGAAGGCGGTTCTGGCAAACGGAACAGAACCAGGGTCCGGGGTTCTTTTCAATCCCGGCACGGACCAAAAGCATACGGAGAAGGCACTCCGGGATGTGCCTCTCCCATGACGAAAAAAGACGAACACGTACACTGAGGTGGCAGCCCTTGCCGATGAAGATTCCATCGGGTCAATCCGGTACGTACAACCGGCTGCCATGGGATTTAATTGTAAAATTCGATAGCCGCAAACGATTGTTCATGTACTGGACCAATTAGTATTCTCTTGTATCTCTCCTACTAGAGAGAAAGTGTGAGTATTTGAGCGTATTTCTATTATTTTTCTATTATATAAAAATTAAATTGTTGCGCTTTGCTTGTTTGTTTGTTAGTTTGTTTGTTAGTTTATTTGTCTGTTCCGTATAGACTCAAAAACGTCCGAACCGTGTTTGAGCCCAGGTGAAAATAGAGTACCACATTTTTTGATATCCGAAGGGTGCGGACCCTCCCCCATACCCCAATGTTCAAAAACGGCAGATCTCGGAGATGCGTGCACCAATTTAAGCGAAATTTTGTATGCAACCTTATGGTACTTTGGGGTAAGAAATTGGTAAAATTTGGGGTCAAATAATCTGGGGGAACGCCCCATCCTACAAACCACCCAAACGGACATGTATACCGATTGGGATAATATGGGTATCAAATGAAAGGTATCTAAGAGTAGAGTGCGCACCTTACACAAAAATTTATTTTTTGGTGTCTGAGCGCCAAACTGTCATGTAGGATGAACGAGAATATATTATACCCAAATGAAAGGGCGTGTCAGAGGGCAATCCCCCTTCTCCTATCCTACTAAAAAAAGGAATTAAAACTAATATATGAGTAATATAAAATAATATATGAAGGCCGATCAGGATAGAATAGGACAGAAAAAGGTCATTGGTAGTAGAGTACACTTTTTACCCTCAAATTGAGATGGACACAGAAGAACCTGCGGATCTTTAAGAATGTGATATCCCAAGTGGTCGCTTTGAAATATGATTTTGAATGTAGAGACAAAAAGAGGCTCAAATCTGCATCTGTTTCATGGCCAAGGGTTTCATGAACGTGTCACCTCATAAACTCCCCTTAACCACACATATATACCGAATATAGCAATATGTAGTATCAATGTGTTTTTTGGGAGTAGAGTATGAATCTGATATCCACTTTCGGGGCAAATAGTTTGGCAAATATCAGAAAGGCCGTACCAGCACCTCCAAACAGGACTTATTTCCAGACGTGACCGTATAGGGCTCAGATAAAATAAGAGAGTGGAAGAAGGCGCAGCGGAGCGGGCCCTGTCCAGCTAGTACATATATATACGACAAAATAAAAAAAAATCCCAAAAATGCTCTATAGAAAGCAATATAAAACCCACTCCTTTTGGGGAGTTATTTCGTTTTTTGGGGATTTATTTCCTATTCATTTTTGGCGAGCTATTAAACATATCCTCAAATTAAGTTTTTGGGAACTTATTTAATTGTATTATAAGAAGCAAAACTTCGCAAAGCGATCTACTGAAGAAAACTGTTAAGTTATTAGCGATCAAAGGTGTAACAGTAAGCTGCTTTGCGTGATAGATCGAAAAATGATCTATCAACGTGATAGATCTATTGAAAATATCTATCAACGTAAATCTTCTTTTCAAGATGTGGTTAAATATGAGTGCAGATTGGAATCTTGTAAAGCCAGAGTCAGTAAGCTTCGTGTTTAGCAAAAAATTATTCGGAGCACAACTACGAAAATGAGAAAGAATTATCTATGGAGCTTAAGCCTCTAAAAACAATCAAAGACTACATATCAAAACAAATATTTTTAACATGAAGCCATTTCGAGCAGGGTATGAGAAAGACCGTAATACAATTTATCCTCAAACTATACACTCAAAAAAAATATTTTTAAAGCTACAAATACTT